>NC_142933.1:58452291-58612291 GCF_046866305.1 Octopus bimaculoides | reverse complement strand
CATAATAAATACATGTAAATATCTGTGCAGAAATCACATGCAGAAAAATTGTATAAATATATAATTGTGTAAGTAATATGTTACTACTTAGATTCATACACAGATATATGTATATATATATATATATATATATATATATATATATATATATATATATATATATATATATATATATATATATATTCAGACACACATATACGTACATACATACATACATACATACATACATACATACATACATACATACATATACATACATACACACACACACACACACACACACATATATATATATATATATATATAAATATATATATATATACACACACACATATAAATATACACGGGTGTGTATGATTAAGTATTGAATAATATATTAATCAAAGGAATTCCAACTTTGTCTGATTTTCACGTTTTATTTACAATCTTGTAATAACATAAGATAATATAATATAATGAAATGATAGCATACTAAATTTTCATTCTGATTGAACCAGTATTTTCATGCATTAAACTATGCAATCTTCGTGCTCATATAGTAGTGGTGACAGTTATGTTTTGCATTTTAAAATTGTAGTGAGATGGCTAAAATGTGTGCCTTAAATACATTTGTATAGGCTCCAGTACGTTAAGTTTTGCAAACTGTATTCAGATCAATCAGTGTGTAGCTTCACTAAACTACTTAAACTGATTGGTATTTGTTTTAGGTGTCAGGGTTTGATTAATGTTTGATTTAGGCATCAGGGTTTTAACATGTCAAGAGACTTGCATTTCGACATTTCCCAGGGATTTTATAAAGGAGATGAGTAGTACCAAATTACCATTCCCAGATATAATGGTAATTAAAAAGGACACCACCATTACCTCAGATATAGACGATAAACACACGGACGCACATCAATACCTGAATTTTAAGTTGTGCCATCCATCACATACAAAACGCAACATCCCATACTGCCTAGCCAGAAGAATTTGTATCATTATAGAAGATGCAAATATCAGGAACAAACGCCCAAGCAAAAATACCCGTCTCTACCTATAGAAAATGGCATACAACGGGATATAAAAATACCCGTACAACAACTTAGGACAATCCAAAGAAGAGGAAAACAAGAACCAGTTATATCATTTATAGTGACACACAACCCACATCACCAGAATATGTTCAACATTGCTAAAGCAAATCTACCAATCATGGTTCAAAGTAATGAATTAAAAGATATAATCATGGATCGAGCACTTGAAAAAATTATTAACAAAGCAAAGTTTGACCTTAGCAACAAAAACAAATCATTCACTGTATCTAAATGCAATGATAGCCGATGTGGCACATGCCAATTCATACACACCGACCAATATATGAACAAAAAAAAAACGGAAAAATATTCACAAATAAAAATATGAACCACAAAACCAGAAATTTAATTTACTGCATCAAATGCCCAAATTGCGAAGAACTATATGTGGATCAGACTAGAAATACACTATCAGAACGTTCACGTGTGCACCGACAGCAAATTAAAGACCCAGATGTGCGTCAGATGCCGTTGAGTATTCCATTCCACAAACTACACAGTCCAAGTGAAATCGAGAGAAAAATCAGAGAAAAGACCTTTATTGATAAATTCCAACCCAAGCTAAATAAACAATAATAATAATAATAATAATAATAATAATACTTAGAGGTACTATTTCTACTGCTACGACCACTATCACTAACAACAACAATACTAAAGGTTCTCATGATGATAGCAGGAAAATACTAGTTAAGTCAAGAGCAAAGTCAGTAAAAATAATCTTATCTAGGGTTTAAAGTTCTGTTAACACAGCTACTCCTACCACCGCCACCAACGACAACAATAGTGATAACGATGATGATAACTGCAACGTAAAAACCCCTGGGAAATGTTTACAACATTTCTAAAAAAATAGCCAAACAATTACTGCTTTGGCCAGGGTCATACACACACGCACACGTCAAGATCACCAGCCTTCTTCCATACGCACCCTTTTACTCTTTTACTTGTTTCAGTCATTTGACTGCGGCCATGCTGGAGCACCGCCTGTAGTCGAGGAGTGACTGCTTTTAAGAGTAAAATCATTTTTCCGTTCTAATGATCTTGGATATGGTTTTCTTATATGATTCAGTCATGAAACGCGCGTAGTCGTTGTACAAGTACTTACTGTTATACATTATATTATTGTATTAATTTTTATTGTTCAATTTATATTTTATTTGATTTTTAGATTAATATTTTTATGATGAGTGTTTCTTTGTATGGTATTCGCTGTGATTTTAAAAGTATTTGCTTTTATATATTATATGATTGTAATAATGCATGGTTTTGGACGGGTTCTTCATTGACTGAGTTGTGGAATGGTGGTTCGTCTCTAAATTAGTTATATATATATATATATATATATATATATATATATATATATATATATATAGGGAGAATTCACAAAAAAAAATAAAAAGAAGACAGGTGGTGTAGACAACAAACAGTATAACGCTCGGGAAGTGAAAAAGTTTTTAACATTTCGAGCCTACACTCTTCCACAGAAAGGAACACGGAAAGAAAAAAGGGGAGAAAATAAGGAATGTGTAGTGGCTAGCGATCTATCATCTATCCATTTATGCTCTTTTGATTTTTGCGGAGCGTGAGGAAAAACGGCCGGCCCTTTTTTGTGATGGTCATCATTTTCGTAGGGTACCAGTCGGTTCATTTCTGGTGTTAAATGATTTTGCACGTGTAGTTTTTCGTATTTTTTGTGTAATAAGTTTAAAGTACGCACTTCCCGTTTGTTATCCTTGATTTGAATAAAGCGGGTATTATTTGATTTATTTTGTGTGTGTGTGTGTATGATGGTTGAGGACGGAGACCGTCTTATGTTAATTTGAGCTGTAATGTGAGCGTGTTTATGTGTGTTGTGCGAGTGATGGAGATGGTACACAGTTAAAATACATCATTTCATGGGGCTAATGCAGTTTCGCACCTCTCCTTGAAAACTGCATTTTTTTTGAAAAACGTTTTTCGGATGAAAAACGTTTTAGATGTCGGAGATTACGAATATGCAAAAGAGGTATCAAAAAAGCCTGCAAATGCATTCAGCCTTGTTCTTTCCAATCGTCGGAAAACGCCCAGCGAAGGGTTTGAGCACGTCAAACACTTCCGACTAATTATCCTCAAATCGTGCAATTTTTGTAGAGGATCGTGTGTCTGGAAAAGCGCTTATGGTCGTCACAGGTTCTAGTTGCTCTATTTGGCCTTTGCGTCTCGCTACAGACGAGCCAAAGCGTTCAGAGATCACCTTACACGCGGTTAATTGGTGTCACATTGCAATTACGGTCAAGTTTCCTTACATATAGACATTAATTTTCGCCGGGATTTTAGGTGGATTTTTGTCATAGCTGATCTCCCACATCCTATTCTGGGTGCGGGCTTTTTGAACAATTTAAACCTATTGGTAGATGTCAGGCGACAGAAACTCGTCGACGGTTCTACGTCTTTGTCTACACCTGCAAAGGCCACTATCAATACTGTTCTCAGTCCTTCATTTTTTGTTGTCACTGCTGGTGATGCATTTCATTCACTCTTAGCGTCTTTCCCAGAGCTAGTGACTCAGCGATTCCAAACTGCAAAACCTACTCACTCGGCCCTCTACTATATTACTACCACTGGGCCACCTGTCTTTTCACGCCCGCGGCGACTTCCTCCTGACCGTCTTAAGAAGGCTAGGTCTGAGTTTGAGCACATGCTCCAGCATGGCCTTATTCGCTCCTCCACCAGCCCCTGGGCATCTCCCCTTCAATTGGCACGAAAAGGACATTCTGATTTTCGCCCGGTGGGGGATCATAGGCGTTTGAATGCGGTCACTGTTCCCAATCGCTATCCTATAAGAAATCTCCAGGACTTCTCTAATTTGCATGGTTGTACCATTTTTTCTAAGGTCGACCTCGTTCTATCATCAAATACCAGTCAATCCTGAGGACGTACCAAAAACTGCCATCACTACTCTTTTTGGCAGCTTCGAATTCCTTTTTATGAGCTTCAGTTTGCGGAACGCCATGAGCACGTTCCAACGCTTTATCGATGAAGTTGTCCGTGGAATTGATTTTATGTTCATTGCAAGCGATACGCGTGAGAATCACCTCCAACACTTAAATCAACTCTTTCAGCGTCTTCGCGCCTACAGTGTGCGAATCAATTCCGATAAGTGTGTTTTCGGACGGTCATCTCTGGAATTTCTAGGGCATTATATCGACTCAAATGGTAGTCAACTTCTACACACTATTCATTCGTGATTGTGCAGACAAGTTACTTCGTTTGACTCAGTTATTGAAAGCAAATACAAAAAAGAATTCTCCCATTACTTTATCTGCCGAGGCGTTATCTGCTTTTGAGTCAATCAGGAAGGAAATAGCTTCTGTTCCTTTGCTTGCACATCCGGTTCCCGATGCTCCTCTCTCTTTAACCGTTGGTGCATCGGATCCTGCGGTTGGTGCTGTTTTGCAGCACACCGTAGACAATCAGACTAAACCTTTGGCGTTTTTTTTCTCGTCAATTAAAGCCAGCCGAACGTCGGTACAGTACTTTTGATCACGAGCTTTTGGTGATCTACCTCTCGGTTCGTCATTTTCAACATCAACTCCAAGGCCGAGATTTTGTGATTTATACTGACGTAAGCCTCTTACGTTTGCTCTGTCATTTAAATCGGACGAACACTCGCCTCGTGCTTTTCGTCACCTGGACTACATTTCCCAGTTCACGAGTGACATTCGGCATATACCTGGAACAGTGAACGTACCTGCTGACACACTCTCTCATCTTCCTGTGTGCTCCCTTTCATCTCTTGCTGCAATCGATTTAACCGCCATTGCGCAGGATCAGCCAGCTCTGGACACTTTGGATTTGACTTCTACCATGTTGTCCTGTTGCAAGTTTGCCTATCTTCCACTTCCGTCTGCTGAAGGCACCATTCTTTGTGACACAGCTATTGGTTCTTCCAGGCCGTTTGTACCTAAGAACCACCAGCGCTCCGTTTTTGAGGCCTCGCATTCACTGTCACATCCTAGCATCGCTGCCTTGGTGAAGCCTATTACGGCTCGGTTTTTCTGGCCTAATATGCGCCGTATGATCACAGCTTGGGCACGCTCTTGTGTGAAATACCAGTGTTATAAAATCCACAGGCATATTCGCGCTCATCTTGGACAATTTTCTCCTCCGGAGACTCGCATTGCTCTGGTTGGACCATGGCCTGTCAGTCGCGGTTTCTCTTACATATTGACATGCGTCAATCGATTTTCTCGTTGGCCAGAGGCCATTCCGATAGTGGATATTTCCGCTGAGCCAGTTGCTCGAGCTTTCGTTTCTAACTGGATTGCTCGCTTTGGTGTCCCAGCTTAGATAACCACTGATCGCGGACGCCAGTTTGAGGCTTCTTTATTTCGTGAATTGTCACGAATCCTAGGCGTTCATCACATTCGTACGACCAGCTACCACCCAGCATCCAATGGGATGGTCGAACGTTTTCACGGGCAACTGAAGGTCACTCTACGTGCCACTTCTGATCCGCAGTCTTGGACAAAATTCCTGCCTATCGTTCTTCTTGGTTGTCGCATTGCTGTTAAAGCAGACTTGGCGCCAGACAACTCATCGCCTCCTGATCCAACGTCGTATGTCACCAGACTTCGCTCGTATTTCTCAAGTCTTCCACCTTTGCATCAGCGTGAGTAGTGTATTTCCTCTCATGTCCCACCGGATGGTGAGAAATGGACTCATGTTTTTGTTCAGGACAATTCTGTCCCTTATAAGGGACCATTTCGTGTGCTATCGCATACGCCCAAAACTTTTAGTCTCGACATCAATAGTCGGGCAGAGACCGTGTCAGTCGAAAGACTTAAAAGGGCGCATTTTGAGGTGTCCACACCCTTCGATGACACCCCAAACACGCCCACCTTTGATCCTTTACAACCACCCTCACATGCACCTTTGACCACACCATGCGCGAGATCACAACGAGGCTCACGATGGCAAACTGGATAAAAACAGCCAAGCAACCAGATTCGATCTCTTTTTCCCGCGACCACTTGCAGAGCACACTTCACTGGCTCGGCTTCTAGGCTAATCTGCTTGTCGTCTCTCCTGTGGCAATGGGCCCGCGTAACGGAGAACGACGAATTCACACCGCATGAGATGGCTGCAAAGAGCAACATACCACACCTTTATATATATTGTATATATTGTGTTTTGCCTAATACTTCTTTACTCGACTGCTGGAGCCTTAAGCAACACGAAGAATAAGAAATTAATGGGAGAAAGGCGATATTCAACCGATATCGAGAACCTTGTCTCACATTATAAATTCAATAAGCATATAGATATGTGTATAAAGAAATGGGGTTAAGAACAACAGTAACACCGTCTTCTATAGGACCGTCACATTTAGTTGACAAATATATTTTATGAATAAACGGACAGGAATAAATAGATAGACAGGATAAATAAATAGATGGACGAAAAACTTCAAAATTTAAAATTGGGGGGGAGGTCGAAGAATGAGAACAAAGACATCACATGGTCTACACTTAATGACGTTACCAAGGCGATTACTGTTTCGTCTCAAAGCAACGTCAAAACATTTCCGCATAGATGAAGAATATTTTAAAATGTCAAGAAAAATTGTTAAAGGGAATGGGAGAAGGGCAGCCTTGTAAGTATGACATAAACTGAAACTGATTTTTTCATTGCTCTATTTACGGTTCTCTAGAAGCCAGGGGATTCAACACCAGTGACCTCCCTTGGCGATCATTTTTGAATGTTCCAATAATAGCGGATTTATATCCCTTTTAGTAATGTCATTATGGCATGGTACGTTCTAGAAGGGTTTTGTCCGCAAAGGGGAGCCAGCAGTCTTTCAGCTATATATGGGACAGAAATATTCGTTCTTCCTCTTTTTGCTACACCGAATCCGACTTGTTCACATCCTTATTATGGAGAGCAACTATACTTGTCTACACGTGGCCTAAGCCAAGAAGATGGCCTCTAGCAGTGACCGTGCGCCTCAAGCCCTTTATGTTACACATGTGTACGGATTTCTCTTGGGCCACTAACGAACCATTTGCAGAATGAATTTCCTTCGTACACTTTCCATTGCAATTCTTTCACGCAGAACGCGACTAGACAAAATATTGTATGTAGCTTTTCACATTTCTGTGCAGCTTCACTCGAAGCATAATCTTGGTGAACTCGTATCTGTTCTTATTAAGTTATTTGTGAAAGTTTAAGAATGTCTACTTCGTTATTCCTCATTATTCCTAACCTTGCATCCGCATCAACGTTTGGTACAGAGAAAACTACTACTAGAGTGATGACCACACAACACTAAAGTGGTAAACCCGACCTAGAACACGTATTCTTTCTCGTTTAACAACTTATGGTGACCCTGCACATTTTTCTTCACGAGGAATTCTTACCGAAATTTTTGGAGTCTGGAGAACTCACTGCATGGACTGCGACTCTGTATTAAATACCACGTGCTATTTTCCATTTCTTCCAGTTCCCACGGACACCACACTCCTAACGTTTTCAGTCCACTAGTTCAAGTCGACATCAGGTATTCATTCTTCATCGTTTGAAATTCTCCTCAGGAGAGATCACACGTATTTTTTATACTCAGGTACGACTTCGCGTTCCTTTTCATCCTTGCCTTCGTCTCACGTTCTCGCTGGAAGACGCCATCCTAGTTACTCGCTTGTGGAACTTTCTTTCCAGCCACATTTTCTGAATTAGTTTTGATCGGCCCGTTTTCATGGTGAACAACATTCAATCGGCCCAGCAACAGCTTCAATTATACTTAGTGGCATTCCTTCGGCGCTCGCACTCACTATAAAGGATCTCATCACGGACACTATCTGACGCCTCTTACACTTCCATAAAGGCGAAAGTTCTTCGTTGAAATTCCAAATCCTCCGAAAGCCGTTTCCGTACACTGCTGGAAAACGAGCATCTCGGGGACAAGTCCCCAACGGAATTTTTACGCCGTATCCACGAGTTGGCTGATGGTTCCACGGAGGAAAGCTCCTTTGTAAAAGTTATTCTTCTCTAGGCCACTGTCCAATATGCAAGCGATTCTAATCCCGATAGTGGAAAGCAGTACCATGGACCAAATAGCTACGTCAGCGGACAAGATACTGGAATTCTCTAGAGGATCTTCCACGGCCGACGGGGTAGTACCTGTCACTTCTTCTGCTTCAACGGCCCAGGACTTCTGTACTGCCGAGCTTTCAGGTCATACAGCAACCCTCAAGGTCATTAAGGATTTGGCACGCCAAGTTTCGTGCATGTATACCGTTCGTTCCTCTTCCAGGCCACGTTCTAGGAATCGTTCTTCTCGCAGTCATGCAATCTCTTCGAACACCTCACACTGTTGGTATCATCGGTGTTTCAAGGACCAGGCCAGAGGATGCACACAGCCATGTTCCTACTCTCCACAAGAAAACAAGACGTTTGAAGCGCCGACAAGCATTCAGGTTGCGTCACTTGCAACGATTTCTAGAAAGTGAGTGTGTGTGGGGTCCGTTTGTGAGACATGCATTTTCGCAGCTCGTCTCCTTGAAGCTACAGTCGTGGGTAAAGGATAAACCAAAACTGGGTGTCTGGTGCCTAGAATGTCGTTAGGCGCTCACTGTCCTCTACAAGTCGGGCAATAGAATCGGTGGATATTCCAGTTTACCTATATACAGAGGATTAGTAGCGGAGAAGTGCGACGACGTCCTCGAGGAGACCCTAGGTGTCGACGAAGACGAGCTGGCAAGTTTATTCCGAAGGACTTACCGGTCGGGGACTACTATGGATAATTTCCAGATGTCTTTGGCCTGGCAGCGCTACCGGTTCGAGATAAATTCCACAGATACGGATGTGCTGTCAGACGAGTTTGCTCGAGGTACTCATAGAAACCGTTCTGTCTGTACTTGTTCACTGTCCGAGCATTGCTGACTTGTGAAGTTATGTCGAACAGCTGCTGTATGGGACGGATACGTCTGTCAACCGAGTCCATAATGATGGTTGCTCCACCGTCCTACTTTAATCGGGCAGGCAAGGCAGTTTTCCTTTGCCTGTGAATCGGAGGAGAGGTGTTGGAGAGGGCACTTGTCCCTGGTATTCAGAGTGATCTTGGATGGTGTGGTTCCTCAATTATCCCTAGAGATCCTATATCAGAAGGACCCCCATCACTCACACTTTTTTTCTAGTGCCGTGTACTATGTATACTTCCCTTTTTTAATGTACACCGTGTATACTATTTTCCCCACCATATGTAAACTCCCCACACTTCATGTCTGTCCCCCTCATCCTTCACCCTGGCGGCAAATAAAAGAAATCTTTATTATTATTATTATTATTTAACTGTTCAATATTTGTTAGATTGAAGCAAAGTTCTACTGCTTCACCTGCTACACCTCCGTGTTACTAGAGTGTGTGCAGAATTGTGTGTACTCTTCTGCTGTTGGAAATGTGTCGGTACTCTATTGTGTTAGTTTTTTTTGTGTGTGTGGTGCAGTCTTTTGCTGTGTTACTGCTTGTATTGTGTGTTGAGTGTGTAATGCTTTGGTTTTCTAGCTTGCTGGTGGGAGCAGTGATTTACCTCTTCTCAGTGTGACTCTGACACATTTGTCCAGCTTCATGCTCATTCTGATGTCATTGCTTAAACTCTGAACAACTTTGATAAGGTTTCTCTGTTCTATAGTGCTTTTAGTGAAAAGTTTTAGGTCATCCACGTACAGGAGATGCTTTATTTTTTGTTCATAGCACCTATAACCCATGGTGGTTTCCTTTAACGAGTTTGTTAGATGGATCAAAGAAAGGCAGAAAAGCAAGCGTAGCAGTGAATCTCCCTGAAAAGTCCCTCTTCTTATGGGTATAGGGTAGGTTTTAATAACATGTGAGTCATTTTCAATGTTATACTGGTTTTTCAGTATGCCAGTGCATGTTTAATATATTTTAGTATTGGTGGGATTACCTTTTTTGCGTGGAGAGATTCCAATATCCATGAGTGTGGAACACTGTCGAAAGCTTTCTGGTAATCAATCCAAGTCATGTTCAGGTTTGTATTATTATTATTATCATTATTATTATTGAGAGAGCAGTGCATGCCCTCAAAGTGACACTGGGGTAAAATATACGAAGCCCATTATACCCATCATGACTACTCGTCTGATAAGGGTACACCAGGCACATGCATCACAACCATATGTGCGCGACACGGTGATCTCATATCAAGATAAACAGCGAATTAGAATTTTCTTCAGGTCGAGTAGCCCATCCCGCTCAAAAGGTCCCTGAATAAGGTTTGTTTAAGGATGTTAAGCAAAACACCCATGTTTCCAAAGGTGAATTATTCAAACCCCAAAGAATTCCCCTCAACACATGGCTATGATGCTCCCCCACTACTTCTGTTCATGATCAGAGATGCACATATCGTCAGCCACCAAGGGACATGCTCGACTGGTTAAGGTCAAACAACTGACAAGCAAATCTGTGGTATTAAGCAGAATATTTGCTGTAGCCCATCTTTTTATACCAAGACAAAATAATGTACATGATAACACTTCCAATCAATTAAGATCAGAAGCCATGAGGGCATCAGGGCAATTATTATTATTATTATTATTATTATTATTATTCAGTAGTTTTATTTTTATAACGTGCTTTCACTTCACTACCGAGCGCAGCTCTGTGCGCCTTGGGTATGTGCTGTGGTTTGCTGTGGTGCTCTTATGTTTACTGTATTGAAAGTGTTTTGCGTAGAATGTGTGCAGTACCCAGTAGTGCAATTTTCTGTATGTTATATATATTTGTAAGTCCTGGTGTTTTTGTTATGTATTTGTCTGAATATTTTTTTTATTATACCTAAGGCACCTACTATGATAGGAATTGTTTCTGTTTTTAGATTCCACATTCGAGTTATCTCTATTTCCAGGTCTTTGTATTTTGAAAGTTTTTCCATTTCTTTTAGAGAAACGTTGTCATCTGCTGGTATTGAAACATCAATTAGAAGGCATTTTTTTCCTTCATGATCTTTGACAACTATATCTGGTCTATTTGCCTTAATTTCTCTATCTGTGTGTATTGGCATATCCCAGAGTATGGTTGCTTTCTCGTTTTCTGTGACCTTTTCTGGCGTGTGTTTATACCATCTTTTTTCTGTTGCTATTCCATAATGTTGGCATAGCTTCCAGTGTATATAGGTCCCAGCTCTGTCGTGTCTGTGAATATATTCCTTCTTAGCCAGGACTGGGCAGCCAGAGATAATATGATTTATTGTTTCTTGTCGATCTCCACATATTCTACAGTTACTTGTTATATTTCTTTTCATTATGTGTTTTTGGTAATTTCTGGTGGGGAGGCTTTGGTCTTGTGCAGTAATTAAAAATCCTTCAGTCTCTGCTTTGAGTCCTGAGCTTCTCAGCCATTGCTGGGATTTTTCTCTGTCTATTTCTTTCGCATTTAGTTTAGCCCAGTATTTACCATGTAGGGGCTTTTCTTGCCATCGTTTTATCATGGTCCGTTGCTGTTCTAGTTTTAGTTTGGATTTCATTTGTTTTATAGCTTTTGTTGTTTCTTCTTCTTCTTCTTCGTATTTGTTAGGTAGATTGATTTCTTGTTTGTATTTGTCAGCTTCCTTAAATACTGAAAACAGTTTTTTGTTTTGCTCGTGTTTTGTGGCTATTTGTATTAGTTTCCCTTGCTTCTGGAGTAGGTATTTTTGCAGTCCTATGGTGGTTATTTTATAATAGTTTTCTAGCTGTATAAGACCCCTGCCACCTTCTGTGCGTTGTATATATAGCCTTTCTATGTCAGATTTTGGGTGGTGCATCCTATATCCTGTCATTATTTTTCTTGTTTTCCTGTCTATTTTACATAGTTCGTTTAGTGTCCAGTTAAGGATGTTGTAGCTGTAGCTTATAACTGGGACATCTAAAGTGTTGATACCCATTATCTTGTTTTTAGCATTGAGCTCTGTTTTTAGTATTGATCTAACTCGTCTGTAGTACTCTTTCTTTATTTTTTCTTTCATTTGTGTATGTTGTATCCTATCTAGTTCATTGACTCCTAAATACTTATATGGTTGGCTTTCGTCTAGTTCTCTTATTTCATTGGCTTTATCTAGTGTTATATTGCTACTTTTAACTAATTTTCCTCTTTTCAGGGTTGCTTTGGCACATTTTTCTAATCCGAATTTCATTTCTATTTCCTTGGTAAAGCCGTGTACTGTCTGTAGTAGTGTTTCTAGCTCTTTGTCGTTTTTTGCATATAATTTTAGGTCATCCATATATAGAAAGTGGCTGACTGTTTTTCCATAGCATTTGTAACCGCATCCAGTTCTATTTAGCAATTCTGTTAAAGGTGTGAGTGCCAGGCAGAACAGGAGTGGAGAGAGCGTGTCTCCCTGGAATATTCCTCTTCTAATGGGGATGGCTTTCGTTTTCACAAGTCCCTCTTTTGTTTGGAGCTGTAGCACTGTCTGCCATTTGTTCATTGAGTGCTCTATGTATTTTATGATAATTGGTGCCACCTTGTTTATGGCTAGTGTTTCCAGAATCCACGTGTGGGGAACACTGTCGAAAGCCTTTTGGTAGTCCACCCAGGCCATACTGAGGCCTTTCTTCTTTCTGCGGCTGTCTTCAGTTATGGCTTTATTGATCAATAATTGATCTTTACAGCCGTATGAGCCCTTGCAGCATCCCTTCTGCTCTTCTGGAAACAGGTTGTTATTTTCCAGGTGTTTACTCACTCTCTGCGATATTATTGCAGTAAAGGCTTTGTCGATCGTAGGGAGACAGGTTATAGGTCTATAGTTTTGTGGTTTCTCCGTTTCCGTGGATTTGGGGATTAAGATGGTTTTCCCTTTTGTGAGCCATTCAGGCATTGTTTCTGGATCTGCTATTATGTTGTTAAAGTTTTCTGCCAGCTTTTTATGCATTGCTGGCAGGTGTTTTAACCAGAAATTGGGGATCTTGTCGTGTCCAGGTGCTTTCCAGTTGCTTAGTCTTTGCAGTGTCTGGGTGACCTCTTCAGTTGTTATAGGGGCCCAGAGTTGCTCAGGTGCTAAGTTCGTTGTTTTAATGGTCCTTTTTTGGGGTTGTTGCTTCACCGACCATATTTGTTTCCAGAATTTCTCTAGTTCTTCTGCTGTTGGTGCTGAAGTAATGTCTATTTTATTTTTACCCAGTTCTTGGTAGAGTTTTTTGGGGTTGGATTTGAACTGTTTGTTTTGTTCAAAGAAACGTTGGCGTTTCTCATACCGGCGGATCCTCTGTGCTTTGGCAAGGATGTCTTGCTTTAGTTTTTCTTTTGCCTCAGGTAAGTCTTTTTCTGTAATGCTGTATTTGTACAGTATTTTTGTTTTCTTCTTGTTACTTAGTAGTGTTGATTGTTTACTAATTTCGTTGAGAATCGATAAATCTTTTCTCTTTTTTTTAATTTTGTTCTGGATGTTATTTATCCACAAGGTCTGTTTGGGTGGTAGAACTCCTGTTCGGATGGGTTTGAGTGAGTATCCTGCTTCTTTTGTGGCTGCAGTGGCTGCCGCATATATCATGTCATTTAGCTCAGTGATATTGCCTGTTGTTTCTGTGGTTGTTAGTTCCGTGACGGCCAGGTTTATGCTATTTATTATTGATGTTGTTTTATTGTCTATTTTGATTTTTGGGAGATATAATCTGTGGTCCATTCTAAGATCTGTGGTTTTCAGTTCTTCGGTTATTTTCATTTTCATAGTATCGTAATTATTAGGTTTCCCTTCGTTATTTCCAGGCTTTATATTTGTTTTGCCTTCCTTTTCATTCATATGTTTGTCTGTGGTGTTCTGGATTGGTGCTTTTTGTACACTATTATACATCTCTACGGTCTGGGTTTGTTGTTTTTTGTTTACTTCGTTTTTGTCGGGCATGTTACGTTTGTCCTCGTGTTTTGCTATCTCAGTGTTTATATTATTATTTGGCATTGCTGTGTGACTACTATCTAGATTTTCCTGATGTATTTTTTCTTTCAATTGTTCTATTTCTATTTCTGATATTTTTTTTTGCTTTTAGAATATATCTTCTTATGTTAGCTAGTTTGTTAGGGTTCATTGTTTTATCGAGGTCTATATTTACATTATTTTTCTTCCATGTTTTATATGTATGTGTTGTTGCGTTTTCGTTTTTTGGGTAGAGTACTGCTGTGAAATAGGCGTGTAGGATCGAAATGTGTTCCTCACGTGTCCATTTATGCCGTTTTGGTTTTGTTTGCGGGACATGAGGAACAACGTCCGGCCCTTTATTTTGACGGTCGTCGTTTTCGTAGGGTACCGGTTCGTTTATTTCTGTTGTCAGATTGTTTTGCACGTTCATATCTTCGTATTTTTTTCTTAACAAGCTTACAGTACGTACTTCTCGGTTGTTATTCTTGGGTGAAATAATACCGGTGTTATTTAATATGTTTGTAATTTTTTTGTACATGGTGTTTTGGGGTTCGAAGATGGTCTGATTTTGATGTAACACGTGTGTTTACGATCGCTGTGCGGGTAGTGGAGGTATCAAGTTAAAATACATCATTATATTTGTAAAAATAGAGATAAATTTCAATGAGTATTACTTACTCGGATATAGTCCAACCCTTTGTCAGCTATTTTTTGTATATGGTGTTTGGGTTTGGGGATGGTCTGTATTTTGATGTAACACGTGTGTTTACGATCGCTGTTCGGGTAGTGGAGGTATCAAGTTAAAATACATCATTATATTTGGAAAAATAGGAATAAATTTCAATGAGTATTACTTACTCGGGTATAGTCCAACCCTTTGTCAGCTATATTTGGGCTCCATGCGATGTCTTTATTTCCGATGTTTTTGGATAAGTTTCGGAGCAGTGATTTATCGTACTCACATGTTAAACTTCCCCATCATCATCATCATCATCATCATCGTCGTCGTCATCATCATCATCATCATCGTCATCATCATCATCATTATTATTATTATTATTATTATTATTATTATTATTATTATTATCATCATCGTTAGCACGTCGGGCGACAATTCTCTTTTCAATACGCGTGACATACCAGTTAAAACATTCTTGCATGGATGCTAAGCAGAGATCATTCTCAAATAATTTTCAGTTACTTTTTTATCATTCCAAGTTCTCTTACAATCACTGGTATTGGAACGACCTTCAGATGCCACAGTTTTTCGGTTTCAATGAGCAAGTCTTTATATTCTGAGCTTGTCAAATTCTTTTGCTGAGATATTATGATCACAAGGAATGCTCATGTCAATCAGTAAACAGACTTTGTTATATCCGGTTTATTAGCTTTGGTGGTTCCGTCTGTATGTACTGAAAAGTCCCAAAGAATCATTGCATTTTCTCCCTCAGTTACAGCCATTTGTCAGCAATTTTGATTTTATAATGCCGACATTAGCTAACTCTGTCATGTCTTGATTCATACTCTATAGGTGTTAAAACTTTGCATCAAGGGACTAGGTGGTCCATTGTTTCAATCTCCATTTTTCATGACATTAGCTTGGTAGTTCTGGGTCAATAAGCTCTGATCTTGAGCAAGTAAGATGAAGCCTTCGCTCTCTGCCTTTAGCCCTAAGCTCCGTAGCCACTGATGGGTGCCCTTCTGGTCCACATAATCTTGTTTACTACGGGCTACCTATTTGCCATGCAGAGGATTTTGTTTCCACCTCTCAACCAATTGTTCATTGGCTTTTTTTCTTTACAATTGATTTTACCTCTTTGCGACAATAGTTGCCGCACTTCCATCATGCTGTTCAACCTGGGTAATTTTTTGCTCTTCTTCATGTCAGATTGAATCTTCTTACGCCCCTCGTGATTTTCAACGAGTTTTAACATCCAGTCGTTAGATGTTTCAAGATATTTGGCCGGTCCAATTATGGTGGTTTTGTAAGAGATTTCAAATTGGATCAGGCCTCGACCTCTTTCGGCTCTGAGAAGGTGAAGATGATCTGCGTCTGCCTTTGGGTAGAGCAACTTATTGCAAGTCAGCAGATTATGTATTTTCCAGTCAATTTTCTTTACTTCGCTGATATTCCAGTTCAACACATTGAAACTATAAATAAGAACTTGAACTGCTAAGGAATTTATGGCTAACACCTTGTTAGGTGCATTTAGCTCAGATTTCTGGACTGTTCGAACTCTCCTGTAATATTCCTTTCTGATCTTCTCTTTCATACTTGCATGCTAAATGGCAAAGCCTTCATTTATTCCGAGGTTTTTGTAAGTTTGTTCCTGCTCAAAGTCCTTTATAACTGTGTCAACACAACTGAATTTCAGGTTTTCAATTTCCCTTTCTGGAAAGTGGCCTTGGTACATTTATCAAAACCAAATTCCATCCTGATGTCATCACTGAATGCTTTCACAGTACATAATAGTCCTTCAAGCTCATTATTGTCTTTGTCATGGTTTTAAGTCATCCATATAAAATAGATGGCTTCTTTTCCTATTGTCAATTTTATACCCATACCATGTTCTGTTAAGTTCACTTGTAAAAGGTATTAGGGCTATGTAAAAATTAGAGGTGGAAATGAGTCATCTTGGAAAACGCCACAGTTGATGTTAATATCGTTTGAAGACAGTATTAAAGTAGTATCCTTGGAGATTCGTATTCCACACTGACATGTTATGCTTCAGGAATATAGAAATTACAGAAGAAATTTTCAAGATGTCCAGCGATTTCAACATCCATCCATGCGATATACTGCCAAAGGTCTTTTTATAATCAATCCATGCGAAACTGAGATTCCTGCTTTTGTTACAACAGTTCATGAATAAGAGTTGAATAAGAGTTGATCTTTGCATCCATATGAGCCTCGTCGGCATCCTTTCGTTTCAATGGGGAAAATGTTCTGTTCCATAAATGCGTAGATTTTCTCCGCCAGGATGGATGTTGAGATTTTATGTGGTAGATAAATAGGTTATGGGTCGATAGGTTTTTTGAAATTTGGTTTCATTATTCTTTGGAAGTAGGTAAGTAATACCACTTGCTAACCAATCTGATAATTTCATTGAAAAGCTGAACTAATTTTTCGTGTACGCACGGGAGCGTACACTATCTTTACCGGAAGATTTCCACTTACGAGTTTTCGTGAATGTCATCTTTAGGTCTGCTATTTTGATGTCTTCCTATGCTTGTTGTGGTAAATTTTCGTAGGATCCTTCTGTGCGTCTAATCCAATCTGCATTTTCATTGTATGTCTTTTCATCACGCCAAATATTTTTTCAAAAGTTTTTAACTTCTTCCATGGCAGGGGTGTCTTCAACGGTTATTTTCTCCCTCCCTATTTTTCTGTAGAATGTTTACGCATTGGATGTGAACAGCTTATTTTACTTATAAAACTCGTTTCCCTTCTCAAATTTTCGCATTTCTGTGAGCTTTTGCTTCGACTTATTGTTTTAGTGATCCTTTTGTTGAAAGCAGTTCTCTTGGAGAGAATCTATGTTTTTCTCTTCATCTTTCTTCCCTTTCTGGATCTTACATCGTTTCCACAGATTAATTAATTTAATATTGATATCTCACTTCTCACAATCTCTTTTTCAATTTTACTTCTCCAGTTTGGAATTATTTCTAGGTTTGGTTTCTTTTGTTTTTTCGGAGGCATTCAATTGGTTTCAATTGTCTTAGCAGATACGTAAATAGTTTCATTTAACTCAGTAAGACCAGGTTTTAATTCTTGTATGATTTCTTTTGTTACATAGTTACCAATTTTAATTTGCTTTTTATTTTGGTTTATATTTGAGAGTTTATGAAGTGGTTCTCTTGTAATGCATACTTGCACGTCTTACAACTGCAAGCTTATTCAGGATTTTCTCTTTCTTTTCTATCATAGAATCTCTTTGTTCTTCAGCAAATGTGTGGTCGGCAAATACTGTTTATTTACCACTTTCCTGACTTTCTTTATCAGGTTCATTACAATTTATTTCTTCAGGCTTTTGCGTGTTTTTGGTCAGATGGCAGTCTTTCAATTAAGGCACGTGAAGGGATGTTCTCTTCATTTCCTTGCTTGATCGTGATTATTCCACTACTTGTGAGTTTTATTATTTCTAAAGATATCCCTCTTAACACTTGCTGACTTGTTTTCGTCCAAGTAGGGTCTGCTGTCTTGATTTCGTGTTCTCCATATTTGATAAGAGTTTGTGGTGTGTCTCTCTAGAGATGGCCTACAAAATGCATAGTCATAAGCGTATATTACATCTTAATACTCTTCTCGGGTTCATTTGATCCGCTTACATTTTTCTTTCTGTGATAACTGTGGTGGTGAACTTGGAAGGCTCGAGCTGGAACAGTTCTGGCTCAAATGACCAACCAGGTTCGTATGTACCAGTGGATGACTTTTCAACCCCAGGCTGACTCTCTCCTGGGGGACGCGCTTCCAGATTAAGACAAGCGATTTGGTGTACTGTTTAAATTTTTCCTTTTGTTTCGTAAGACATTTTTGTGCTATATTAGTAGTATTATTAGTATCGAACCCTGTGTGGCTGATGTAAAAACGTTTATTATCTCTAACATTATTGTTAACTCCACCATTATTACCGCTACTACGCTATTACAGCAGCAGTGGCCATCGTTGGTTACCATCGCTACTGACGCAGTCTCTATCCTTACGGCCACCTTTTGTAGCTGTTATCGTCGTTGTTATGAGCTGCTGCCGGGAACGGACAGAATTAAGTTAAGTCTGCTGTCTTTTCTCCGACTACTGGATAGTATTATTAAATGTTGTTTAGTTTCGACATTTGCCTTGTACTTGAGACAGTCATATATACATGAGGGTTGGGGGATAGTAGAAGGAAAAGAAGCAGCTTGGTGGTCACACTGCCAAATACCACCAGTCTGTAAATAGGTTCAGCAGATGCTGACAAAGAGATCAACAATAGACAGTCACACCCTTGCGAGTTCAACAAAGGAGCGATCACACGCATGCGGTTAATAGAGGTCAAATATGTGTTTACTGCCACAACAATCAATGAGAACGGTGGGGGACCTTGGAGAGAACCAACTCACCTTGTTCTATTTTAATTACTGATCGAAAAAATATATGTATAAGCATACACCAGGAGGTTTTATGGGCGTACGTGTGTGCGCATGCATACATGTATATGCATTTGTATTGGGTTGGCAACTTAGTTCCCGCCGCTTTTTAAATTCTGGAATTTATTGCGTTTTTAAATTTTGGAATCTATTTTTTTCAAGAATTCTATTTTTGAATCATTTTGGAATCCTTTTTTTTTTTTTTGTTTTTCCTAGTTAATTTTAGTTAATTTTCGTTTATTTTCAGATCGTTAAAAGTGCAATGTTAAGTAAAGAAAAGCGGGCATTTTCGACACCTTCTTTTTGCTTTTAATCGGATCTTTCTGATTTGACGGGCGCCACTTGTTTTCTTAACGAAACACTTTCAAACTTCGGATGCTGGTAGAATGTGTCATATAAAACATCTTTTTCTCTTATCCTTCTTAACAAAACTTTCTATATTGCAAGTTATTTCATGTTAAAAGTTGACATGGAGTTCTTCTGCTGCACGACAACACCCGCCCTCATATACACAAAACATACAGGCGTTGGTACATGGCTAGATACATAAATATACAAGTATACGAAGTTTGAAAGTGTTTCGGTAGAAAAAACACACTAAATAAAACATAAATAAAAAGTGGCGCCCGTCAAATCAGAAAGATCCCTTTTTAATCAAGGTTCTAAGGCCGCAAAAGCTGCTGGCAACATTTGTGCTGTGTATAGAGAGGGTGCCATAGCTGAAAGAACTATTCGTAATTGGTATGCCAAGTTCAAAAATGGAAATTTTGACATCAAAGAGGCACCTCGTTCTGGCAGTCCAGCTGAGTTTGATGAAGAGTGATTAAACCAACTTTTGCACAAAAATTCTCGTCAAATTACAAGGGAACTGGCAGTGAAAATGGAATGCTCCAACACTGCTATAGAGAAGCATCTTCACCCGATGGGAAAGGTTCAGAAGTACGGAGCATGGCTTCCGGATACTTTAAGTAATAACAACAAAAATCAACGATCCACAATCTCCGCTGGTTTGCTTGCTCGTCACCGCTCAACTCATGGATACAAGCAACGATTTCTTTACCGAATCGTTACTGGCGACGAAAAATAGTGCCTGTACATCAATATGAAGCAGCGTAAGGAATGGCTTAGCGCCGGTAAACAAGCGACACCGCACGTGAAACAAGATCTTCATCCGCGTAAAACGATGTTGTGCATATGGTAGGACTGAGAAGGGCTTATCCATTACGAATTACTTGAACGGAACCAAATGGTCAACGCGGAACTCTATGTTCAGCAGATGGAACGACTCAACACGGCTATTCAAGAGAAAATACCTAATCGGCAGCATGGAGTTCTTCTGCTGCATGACAACGCCCGCCCTCATATACAAAAAACATACAGGCGTTGGTTGGTACATGGCTAGATTCATATACAATTCAATCATATACAATTCAATCATAGAACGATGGGTCACACAGTGTTGTTTATTAACTCGTTTTAGATAGATCCAAGTGCTTTCCACTTGTTGGGTATGGGTCCCATCTTTCAAGTTAAGAAATTCAACACTGTGGTTCACGATTCTATGTTCAAAATGGTATCCCTCAATTTCAGAGATATGTAAATATGCCTTCCACAAGTCACTGAAAATTGTGGTTCCTGGGAGAATGGAATGTTGTATGCACTCTTCCAGTGTGTCATGATTCCAGCTGGGAACAGTGTAGAGAAAAACTTCTGTGGTCTCGCGACACACTCTACCGAAGACCCACTGCTCAGTAGCACCCTTCCTTGGTTGTATTTGCATCTTGAAAAGACTGTTCAGTGATTTTATCACCAGTCTAGTGAAGGGGTCACTGGTGTGGTAAGTTCACTATCTTCATAGCTAATGTGTAGCTATGGCCCAATGGAGTGTTCACAGTCTGGTTGAAGTGATGGCGTCGGCGGTAGCAGTTTGTTGATACTGTGTCTGTGTGTTCATTCAATAGACAGACGGACAAAACTCAACCTTGTTCAATAGCAAAGTTTATTTACAGCAGGGGGTTATGTACAATGTTAATGTCTTGCCTAAGATTTCCTGTAAAGAAGTAAGTTGTGTTCTCGTAGAGATGTATAGTGTTTTATAGAGATGTCTCTGATCTGTTAACAGTAAATGAATGAATGCAAGAAGACATTAGATGTACTTTGTATCTGTAGAAGTGTTTCTAGATAGCATGAAGATAATGGCATTGAGTTTGGTCTATTCTGCCAGCGTCTGTGGAAGAAGAATGTTCTTGTGTGAGAGAGGCCAGCGTAAACCATGATAGAGCAAAACAGCATGCCAGAAGTCCTTTGGAAGTGAAGCAAGGAAGTCAAGGAACTCAATTGAATCATGAAGGCAGGCACATTATGTAAGAAGCAATCGGACATAGCAGAGAACACCTGTCTGAGGGAGCTAGTTAATTCAGCTAATCACAGACTGAGTAAAGCTGTAAACTGACAGTGTCACCTGAGCCTACCTTGAAGTCCAAAAATGCATGTTTTAACTAAAGTTAATACAGACATGCTACAACTGTTTCATCTATTCCAACAAGACCACCTATCTAAACTGGGTTGTGGAGCAAGTCCTCCACAGACACTTCATGGACATAACTGTTGTAATCAATGGCCATGGAGTGGGACATTTCCAGTTCCTCCATACAAAAACGAACTGTGGTTAATTCCTTTACCCATGAGTACAAAAATAACAATATAATCCAAAGGGGAAGGGTACTGCCTTCCAGTCATGTCCTTGTCCTTACTGACAGGCATTCATTGCAACCATTGCAAATTCACCACCAGTACAAATTCCCATGAACCACTTTCTTATTCATGTTGTGCCTAAATTTTCTGCACCTCTCTTTTTTTAGGGATAACACCCTTTTCTTCCAAATAATTTACTGCATGCACCTCTGGTTTCAAAGTCTCCTTCGGAGTGGTACAATTAAATGACTTGAATGTAAATGCAGTCATTCCAAACAACAGTAAAACAGAAAAACTTCACAAAAATATATGAAAAATGTATGATGAAAGTATGATAAAATACAGATGTATGATAAAATATAGATGAAAGATATATGAAAAATATATGAAATGAAAATTTTTTTATGAAATGAAAAACATTTTTTTGAGTTTTTTTTTTTCATACAGTTACAAATTTGATATTTTTTCGTTTGGCATCCACTTCCAGGAACTCTATACATTTTCTTTTTCTTTCACTTGTGCATCTGGGTTTAATTATCTGTAGTGGCGTTGCTACTTGAAAAGCATCATATAACCATTCCATTGCACATTATTTACATTATTTTCATTCAACGGATATTTGTCCTCATCTTGTTTGTTGTTAACAAGATAAGGACAAATATCCGTTGAATGTAAATAATGTACATAATTCCTCATCTCTTAAACTGCATGACCATTCCATTGGTTCTTCCATTCTTTTGGGTTCGCTCTCAACGAATCTTTCTTTTTTTTTTTTTTTTTGGATGACCCATTTGTAGACAGAAACTTCTTCCATTAATAAATCAATGGAATTTTTTTGCACAGAAAATAATTGCTAATACTTACTTTTCTATTTGGCTGTAGTTCCTTTCTGCTGGTAATAACGATAGTGATGCATGGGCTAATTTTGAAAAGAATGTCCCTCCTTTCAATTTTGTGTACTTCCTCAGGACTCAGCAATGGTTAGTTATGTGAGCTTAAGCAATAGTTTAAATCCGTTGAAAAATTTGCACAAACTCATAACTTATTATTTTTCTTTTTTATGTTGACTGTAGATGCTGCCCAAACTGAGCGGTCCATCTTCTCGATTATTCTTAGGCTTCCAAGTTCCTTACTTATCTGTTCTAGCACCGTGAATGGTACATTGCCTTTTTGGCTTAAATACAAGTGTTGCACTTTGTTTTACAATTTTTGCCTCCGTATTCATGCAGCAGCCCAGTTCATCTAAGAAAACATCTGGAAATAAATATTTTATTTTTCGTTTCAATCCCTCATCCATATTTGAACCTTCGACTGAACCGACTATATTCCCAACAAAACGCTTATAGGCATATTCCACAATTTGAACAGTTCCATCCACTCTGTGCCAAATAGATTAACTGAACTTTTGAATATATATACTGGGTTGGCAACTAAGTTCCCGCTGTTTTTTAAAATTTAACTTTTGACTCAAAAAGCTCACAGTTCTGCATCAGCATTGAACAAAACTCCCCGCATAGCATTTGAAGGAGCTCGAAAGAGGTGGAAATCCGTTGGTGCTAAATCAGGAGAGTACCGAAACATTTCACTCTCTTAAATGGGCAGTTTTTTCTCAGGTGTAGACCTCCACATGCAAAACATAGGTTTGTTTCCTGACTTTTGCCCTATATGCATTGTATTAAAATACTTGCTTGATTTCTATTTTGCCTGTTTTGTATTTTCACTTGGATTTTCACGTGTTTCATTTGGGAGCAATCTTTATGTTCAATTTTCTCTGTGTCGTGCCTTAGATTTACTATTCTTTCACACTTTTCTGACAATTGTTGTAAGGTTACAGCTTGGTTTTGTTCCAGCTTAGCGAATATTCTTATTCTTACTTCTGCGTCTTTTTCTGCAGTTAGTCCCTGAGTAAATATCGGACGTTAACTCGTCTGGCGTTAACTCGTCTGGCGTTAACTCGTCCAGTTTGAACTTTTCATATTCTCTGTTAACTCTACCAGCATATGTGATGTAGTCCTCCTTCTAGGTTCAAACATTTCCAGCGTGTATTGAACAACGAGCTTTTCTCCCTAAAAATTTCACACAGTATATTTATTGTATTTCTAAAGTTTATGTCAGAAGGTTTTTTCCAGGAGTATGTAATTGCTGTAATGCTCATGTTCTCCTGCTGCCAGTTTTCTTAGGATTAGATGCGTTTTCATATCGTCGACCCAATCTTAGCACTTTTTATTGAAAGTTTGTTTGTATCTTCTTTAGTACACCTCGAAGGTAACTCCTTCATCTGGTTCATATTTAAATTCCGTTATCGAGTTTGCAACATAATCTGGTGAGAGCATCTTTTCAGCATTTTTTGGACAACTTGCTATTCATTAACTCAAGCAAACCGCTTTCTTTCTTCACAAAACTGGAATGAAGCGGATATGATTGATCAATCAGTAAGCATCAAATGAACATGATGAAATTGGTAGTGATAATGATAGTAAAAGTTATGTTATTAAAAATAATGATAATGACAGTGGTAAAAGTAGTAATGATGATGGTAATAATAATAATTATATCTAGAGTAATGGAAATATTGATAAAGAAAATGAAGATAAAATGAAATCTGAAAAGAGAATTAATGGTCCTCAATTCAAAGTAGGAAACTGTTTCATGGAGAATAGTTTAAATCATTGACTATAAGGAAACAATAATTTTTCTTTGTACATAGATTTGGTGTATGGAAAAACCTTTACAATACACATGACGAGCTTCATATGTAGGATGAATCAGACAATTGGAATACCTGCTGATTTGCTGCACATCAGATTTAAGCTTCTAGTTTCAATATTGAAAACATCAATTTCATCACTGAAAATACCATATTACCAGTCGTAGAATATTCATTATCAGGCAATGTGATGTGTGTAATTGACCAGCTTCAAATGGAGGATATCCAGAATGGATATCATTTTGATGGGAAGGTATTGTTCTACTAGCCAGTTAACATTATCCCAAGAGGAACTAGTAGTGACATTGTAGAATTATGCATCAAAAGTTCTCCATTGTGGAGATACAAGAAATCAAAGGTGATGAAAAAGAAAGAATTCCAATGAGAAGAAAAAAATGAGAGTGATCAAACTGCTCTACTAAACCGATAAAATAATACTGAAAATATAAGATTATTTGGTAAAAATGAGGGCAAGATTCGTATCTCTCACAGTGAACAACTATATATAATGAAGACAAAACTTAACCTCATAGCTGTAAACCTTCTGGACAAGAATAATTGTAACGGCATTGGTAATAGGTTTTAACTAACAGGGCTGGGTTTCATGATGACACACTTCCCATATGAAATGATTGCCAGTAAAGATATTGTAAGTAACATTTACAAAGATGCAATCAACTCCAAAAATGATGAGCAAGGTATCGTACACCTTGCTCATCATTTGAATGTACTCAATAAATGAAGAGATTAAAAACTTAATACTGACATTGTAAAACTGGTGTAACAAAAGAATATAAAAGTAATAATTCTCTGGTTGATGATGATGAGACTTGAAATTTCCCTGTGGAATTTATATGTCAGCAAAATCCATCTGGAATGTCACGTCAAATTTTAAAAATGAAGGTAGACACCATTTTGTCATTAATATTTAAATTTAATCCACAAAAGGTTTATTAAATGGAACACACATAACAATTCAAGAACTTACATTCACTCCCCACATGTGAGAATATTTACTGGTAGCTATAAAGGAGACTGAGTTTTCATTCCATGCATTGATTTGATACTTAACAAGACAAATTTACCTTTTCAGTTTAATCTTCTTTGTAATAGAACTAAATAAATCTAGTCTTTTATTATTGTAGGAAAGTATCTGACAGAGCCTGTATTTGGTCATGGACACTTTTATGGGAGTCTAAGTGGGAGAAAAAATCAATAACAAGTGAAATGACAGATTTCACCTCGAGTTTTCACAAAAGAGTGTTTTCTATGGTAAAATATATGTATGATGCAAATATTGACTTTTGTTTAGTTAACTGAAATGCTGAAAATGAATTTATGGGGCAAAGAGGTGATTATAACAAATTTTCATTTTAGGAGAGTTAACTAAATTTGGATACAATAAGTGCAACCATGGTTCTGTGATTAAGAATTTCTCTTCATAACCACGTTGTTTAAGATTCAGTCCCACTGTGCAATAGTTTGGTTAAGAGTCTTCTACTATCATTGCCGGCTACACAATGTATTGTGAATGAATTTGGTCAGTGGAACTGTGCGTAAGCCAGTTGTATATATGTCTATTCATCTCTCACCACTTGACAAACTTGTGCTGGTTTGTTTTACATCCCCGTAACTTCAGGAAAAAGAATATGATAGAATAAGTTCCAGTTTTAAAATAGGTACTAGGGTTGACTTGATTTTGTTCCAATTGATTTCAAATTTGGTATGTGGATGTAGTTTTGTATGCTCATTATTGACATGGAGTTCATTTTCACCATAAATCAATAAATAAACAATTAATAGCTTTTAAAGTTTGCAAGTTTGGGGTAATTTTAGCCAATTGAAAGCTACAGGTGCCTGTTTTCATTGTAACAAGACAAACATTGGGAACTCTCCTATAGTTTACAACGTATGTTTATGAAAAATGAAAACTGTGTGTTTATGAAATATTTTATTTGTTTACAATTTGTTTTTTCTACTCTTAAAAACTACAAAATGTGATGCTTACTCTTTTTTTCACATTAAATGTATATTGAATGCTTAAAACTACAAAATATGTGTTGTCTACTTGTTTTTTGATGTTTTTCGCTTATTAAATGCTTAAAACACATGTTATCATTGCAATGTTGACGTTATTGTTTTGGCATCCTACAATTGCAATTATGCACAAAATGACAGCTTCCAAATCCTGTTTTCTGACTGAGTGAAAATGATCAAACTTTAAACATCTTTAACTTTTTCAGGAACAAATGAATTAGGCCCTGAGATTCAGCATAAAAGATTAAAACTGTAACTGATTTACCCACAGCAGTAAAAGTATATTCCTAGCATTACCCATCCTGTTATGGATACACACTAGTAAAAATGGATTGGTAGAATTATTAGAACATTTGATAAAATGCTTTAAGGTATTTGTTCAGGTTTTTATGCTTTGAGTTCAAATCTCACAGATATTAACTTTACTTTTCATCCTTCCAGTCAAATACTGAGGATAGTTTAATTGACTAACAACATCTCTCTACCATTTCTGACATTATGCCTATGTTAGAAATGACTAGTATTTGATGATCAACTGATTAAATTCTTAATCTTTTTTTTTCTTATCAAGACATTTAGATCAATAAAATCTTTAGTTGTTTAAAGGTATCAGGGTATTTTTACATAGATAAAACTCATTAAGATGTGTGTTGAACTCTTGACTCTGTATATTGTAAATCATTTTTTTTTTTTATTCCTATCTAGTAACCTTTAATATTCCCAGTGTTCTTTTATCTCATTATTATACAAGCACTGAAATAATTTGTTTGTCACTGCTTTTATAAAGTTAATTTATTTACATAGCTTATTGTAAATTATGTCACAGTGTCTCAAGATGGGCAGGCTGGAGAAGGTTTCCACTTTTCTTTCTACAGAAAATGGAAGGACTAAAATGGGAGTCACATTTCTTTGTTAACAAACTGGTTCTTATTCTATTTCAAGAAGAAACAAACAGACGCAAACTTGCCTTGCCTAGAGTTTATATTTTTACAAATGTTGTTCATGCATACAAAAATGGTTCCATATTATAGGTAATTGATGAATGAGATTGTGTGGTATTTATCAATCCTGGACATCAAACTGTTTATCCGTTAATCGTTAATTAACAAAGTTAGCATTTTCGTTAACAATTTAACTTCTAAGTTAACTTTGGAAGTCATTATTGGACTAATTAACTTCTGTTAACTCAAGTCTGCTTGAGTTAACTTCCATTAACTCAAGTTGCTGTGACAATTTTTTGGTTCAAGGACTTGAAGTCCAAGGGCTTGTCTGCTGCAGCTCCTTGGTCAACACACTTTTGGCAGGCATTGACGAAAAGTTTAGGACCCTCCTGGAGGGTGTGGAATGCCAGCTGACTGCTACCTTCCACTCTAGGTTTCGTTTATTTTTTTACCCTTTTCTGGCTCTAAAAGCCTTTAAAAACTTTTAAAAAGGGCCAAAACTATGAAATCAGCCTTTTTAAGTTTTTTAAAAGTTAAAACAATAAAATCAGCATTTTTTAACTGTAAAGCAATGGACTCCAAAATTTTGGTAAATAAGAAGTGTACTTCTTATTTACCAAAATTATCAGGGCTATGATTGTCAGCTTTGAATGATTTATAACAAAACTCTTCACTAACACCGATTGACTGTGGGTTCTTATAATTCATTCAACTTGTAGGTGGAGGTGTTGTTCAGTCCAGGTCAGTAATGATTGAGTTAACCAATGATCAGAGGTGTTCCAGCCATGAACATCCTAGCTTTCTCTCAGTTATTGCTTATCTGTACATTGTTTTCTTCTTAAAATAGTAGTGAGATTTGAGGAAAATTTTTTAAGGCTGCTAACAGGCTGAGCGATCATGTAAAGTCTCTCTCAATTGTGAGAGTTAAGGAATATATGTGAGTTAATGGCGTGACTAGATAGTGTGTTGTCTGGGGTGGTCCTTCAGTTTGCCACCTCTTTCTCACTATGAAAATACATTTTATATGTATTAAGTGCCACTCCAAAAGTGGTGCTGCTCCAAAAAAGGTGCCACTCAGGGTGGATCTATCCAGCAGCCGCCCTATAACTAAGTTAGTGACAGAATATGGTACTGGGCTTGAAGATTTTCTACCCAAATCTACTCTCAATATTTTATCGTATATTTCAGATTTACCCCTTAATTATACATGTTTCTATTCCCCTGACTTTCAATTCATATCGCATCCACGGAGTGATTTATCTTTTATCCATGACATTGGAATTAAGTCCTTGCCTCAACCCTTAAAAGCTCTTTGAGACAGAGAAGATTAAAGTTAAATTGATATAGATATATGCTTACATCTTTTTGTCACTAAGAAGCATCTGCATAATAAGTTGTGTGTGAAGTAACCTCAAATTTCACATTGTTGCCTAAATGCTGGATGTCTAACTCCTAGGGCTAGAGCTTTAATTTACTGCTGGTTTTGCTTGTAAGAGAATCTGGTCAGGATAACACAGAACTAATAAAACTCTATACCAGTAATATATACTGCACCTAGCATGACTACTTTTAATATTACAAGCCAACAAGGGGGCATCTACATGATCATCCAATATGCTAGAAATAACCACCAGCTCACCTGCAATTCACACCTCACCATCTTTAAAAAAAGTAAGGGGATCTTCTCTGTTTGGCTTTCACTTTTCAATTCCTTCAATTTTGTTCCAACTGATTTCATATTTGGTGTATTAATGTTCTTTTGTATGCTAATTATGGAAATTAAATTCATTTTTGTTTTTAGTTTATAAATGAAAAATTAACAGCTTTCAAAGTTTGCAAATTTTTGGTAATTTTTGCCAATCAAAAGCCATAGACATATTGGTCCCTGTTTCCATAGTAAGAAGCCAAGCTGTTGTGTAGTCTGTTGAATGCCCTACAGTCTTAAGGTTATCTAGAACTACCATAATGTAGTATGTCCTTCTTCATTTTATGATGTTAGGGTGTTCTTTGAGAGTATAATTTGGCTGCCTTTCCCAGCAGTTCGACCGTTACATGAACAGAACTACAGTTTGTTTTCTTTTGTAATTTAACATTCTCACAACAAAATATGTACAAGTCGTCGTCGACTTACGACCACAATTGGTTCCGACTGACTGCTTTGGTCGTAAGTCAGCTTATAGGCCTACATAGCTTTGTTTTATATTTTGACATTCTCAGGTAAAAGTCACACACAGCATTCTGTATTATACTATTATACTGGCGTTAGTTTAAAATTTCAGAGTCTCAAGCAGTCATCATATAAACAAATACAAGGTTGCCTCAATATCTCTGCGACAGGATATTCATCCAACACTTGGGATAACCACAGTAGTGATCGTTAACCAAACCTAGGGGAAGCGTCTGTTAGCTGATATCATCTGTAGACAGGTTAATTTCTATGAAATTAAGCCCACTAAATTTCAACTGGACTATTTATTATTGCTACCAGGAGCTGGTGTGCCAATCATCATAAAGTCGATCAGTTGTAAGGAGGATAGGTCATAAGTTGATGATGACCTGTGTTGTTTACCTGAACTAAATGACTTTATTTTTATTTAACATTCACTTTGTTTTTTTTAATAATTTAACGTTCAGTTTCAGTTTCTTTTTTTTTTTAATTTAACATTAAGTTGGGGTTTTTTCCATAATTTAGTGTTCGGTTTCAGCTTTTTTTTCTTTTTGATAATTTTTCACATTTTATGCCTGTTCCAAAATTTCACATATCTTTATTCATTAAAGCTTATTAAAACTGCCATCATTGAATGTTTTGTCATTACAATGTTGTCATCAGTCATCGTAATGTTACCATCACATACAAAATACTAGCTTCCAAATTTTGTTTCCTGACTGGGTAAAAATTATCAAACTTTAAACCTCTAACATTTTTCTAGAATTTTTCTGGAACAAGTGATTAACACCAAATTCAGCATGAAGATTACATCAATATACTAAATTTGAAAATTTTCACTTGATTTTAAAATTTCAAAAAGTGAAGACAAACAGGAAAGATCCAAGTAGGATAAACAGGAAAGATCCAAGTAGGATAAACAGGAAAGATTCAAGTAGGATAAACAGGAAAGATCCAAGTAGGATAAGTAAGATCCTGGTTACACAATGTCAGAAATAAAGGTAGGATAATCATAGAATAAAATTTGAGTTATACAATAGAAGCAGCTCTAGATTAAAATCTTCATCAATATGATATACTTAACGCATGAATATCATTGAAAAGTCAGTAGGTGCAGTTGGTGTCTGGGAAAAGATCCCTTTATCAATACAAGGGCTGATCAAAAAGTATCCAGACTGTTGCCATAGTAACGAAGCTAAAGTATGCAGAATAAACCTGCTTGGCACAGATTGACCTTAAATTCTGCTATGCATGTGCACTAAGTTTTAACGTTCTAGCTCACTTTCATTGTTTACAGCAGTGCTTGGAAGGAAGGGGTGTAGCATGTGGTTGTTGGATTAATCATGACAGAAAGCTGAGCAGAGAAGCTGCATCAAATTTTTGCCAAAAGCTTGGTGATATCTACTTCGAGGACAAGGCAAAGTTTCTAAAAAGTTTTCATCGTTCTCGATACAATCAAGGATATCTTGTGCAACTGAAACCCGAGTGTCTCTTTGGTCAGCTGAAAGCAGTTTTGGCACAAACTCGGCAGACATGCGTCTCATACCCAAATCTTCAGTGATAATGGACTGAACTGAACTGTAACTAATCTGCACATCCTCTGATAACTCATAAATAGCAATTCGATGATTTCTCCTCATTGCTGCATGCACATCTGCTATGTTTTCTCAGTTCTGCTGGTTGCAGATTTCCCAAAATGTTCTCAGCCATCTTGGAAACGTTTGAACCACTCTACACTTGTGTGTGGCTCATACACTCCTTTCCATAAACTTTCTGTAATATTGCATAGGCCTCTGAGCAAATATCGCCATAACAACTTTCTCTGTCATGGTCAATTCTACATACCTTCCTTCCAAGCAGTGCTGTAAACAGCGGAAGTGAGCTAGAACATTAAAACTTAGTGCGCATGCACAGCAGGCTTCAAGGTCAATCTGTGTCAAGCGTCTTTACTCTGCGTGCTTTAGCTTTGTTACTATGGCAACAGCCCGGATACTTATTGATCAGCTCTCGTATATTGTTAAAAATACATGCTTCACGGCTAGAAGTATGTAGAAACAGTGAATAAAAAATATACTTCAAAGATATCGAAAGGTTGAAATACCTTTTATCATAGCTCTATTCAATCAGGGCTAAAAAAAAAAAGACTTTTTTAAAACCTGCCAGCACTACAAACTATCGACTTGCTAGAAATAGCAGTCAAATCTCCTTAAATATAGATAATGTACTTCAGTATAGGCTAAAGAAAATGGAACTATCATGTTATAGGATTGACCTAGGGCAGAACAACAACAATTAGCATTAATAGTTTAGTAGAAAGTGGGTTATACATCTTTAGATTGTATACCTGACTTTCTACTATAAAATTGAAGAAATTGACGGAACGCTGAACTCCAGACTAAACAACTTAAACAACATTTATTTACTTGGTAAAGCATACATATCTTTAGTTATACATCTTTAGAGGTGAGAATAACTAGCTGTCGAGTATAAGACCGAAAGATGTAGAGACAGCTTTTAAACATACGTCCATGCTCAATCGCTGGCCAGCGTGAAAGAGAATGAATTGAGCGGGAAACGCTTGCTTTATTAATTCTACGCATGCGCAGGCGTTACTACAGAGCTCCCTCGCCAGAGCGGAAACGCACGACAAATAAAATCTGTTAGAACGCCTGAGGCAGGATGGCCACTGAAAAACCACCCACAAGATGTGGTACAAACACACACAAAGAAAATTCAAAGAAATGAAACGTACACTTGTGAAATACATGCATGCAACGTATAAATGAAATGACAATGACAAAACAACCGTGATGACAACTGTCCAGGAAACTGGAATCACGCGATGTAAAAGCCTGAGAGTTTGTTTTCCCTGAAAGGAAAGAAAATGTATGAGTGCACAAGTGTGTGTGTGAGAAAAAACACAGAACATGCAATGTATAAATGAAATGACAATGACAAAACAACCGTGATGACAACTGTCCAGGAAACTGGAATCACGAGATGTAAAAGTCTAAGAGTTTGTTTTCCCTGAAAGGAAAGAAAATGTATGAGTGCACAAGTGTGTGTGTGAGAAAAAAAACACAGAACAAGTGAAAGTGTCTGTAGTATAGACTGCGAAAAAAATCCCAAAACACCGAGATAGAGTACATTGATGAAAACGTCGGCGCAGGAACTGCTCTAGTTGTGTTCTGTATGTGTGGTGGTAATGATTCAGTTGAAACTTGGCGACGTCGGGGGGAAAGCTTGTAATTGATAGTAGTAATTGTTGTCGTCACGGTGGTAATCTTGGTTGGCGCACGACGCTGGTGGCGAAAAGGCTGTTTGGTGATGAGTGATTGAAAAGGTACGCTTTTACAGAACGATCGACAGACAAAATCTCTGTACGACCATTAGCGAAAACCTCGAAGAAAAAAATTTTCTTAACCCAAGATGAAAGAACGACCGTATGAAATGAATGACAAAAGTTATTGTGTGGCATAAAAGATGTATGTGTAATGTGAGAGTGTGAAATGCGACATATAAAAACATAAAAAGCAGGCCGTAAATCCTGTCTGTTTTTCGTGAGTGGAAAAAATCCACTCTAACAGAGACGAGAATAAAAACCGCTCTTGTTGAGTCGTGTTGACTATGGTTGGAGATGTTGGTAATGAGTCAGTCTCCATGGCCGTATTTGTTCTTTAGTCGAGGTTCACCAGTTATAAGTTGGTAATCCGTAGTTCATGCTGCGTTTTTTCTTCGTCGGGGGTCACCACTTTAATAGAAAGTGGGTTATACATCTTTAGATTGTATACCTGACTTTCTACTATAAAATTAAAGAAATAGACGGAACGCTGAACTCCAGACTAAACAACATTTATTTACTTGGTAAAACATACATATCTTTAGTTATACATCTTTAGAGGTGAGAATAACTAGCTGTCGAGTATAAGACCGAAAGATGTAGAGACAGCTTTTAAACATACGTCCATGCTCAATCGCTGGCCAGCGTGAAAGAGAATGAATTGAGCAGGAAACGCTTGCTTTATTAATTCTACGCATGCGCAGGCGTTACTACAATAGTTTTCATGATGTCTGCAGACTGTGCTATTGAGAAGGAAGTAGTTACAATATGGATACATCATTGTACAACATTGAGGACAGAGTATAAACCGTCATCCTTAGATGTAATTGAACTAGATTAAATTTTTCAATTTACCATAATTAACTGCCTCAGTTATTTTTCAAATTTGATTTGATTTATTTATTTCACATTTTCAGTAAAAGTGATTTATATCAAGTTGTACCCTGGCAGAGAACTGAGATAATTATGCACAGTCTATATTACAGTAGTTATCATTTGTACGGTATGTTTAGTATGTTTTCATTCAATATCATGCTGACCTAGTAGATTTAAAGTCATCAGTTGCAGCTTGAAATTGTTCTGTACTCAAATTATCAAATAATTACCATGTTTATGCATATATTTAGGTAATACGTTAACAGCTACTGTTGTTAATGCCTTATAAAATAATACAAGACATGTCCTGGATTACTTAAATTGACTATACCACACCACACAATTTTGTAATCAAAAGTGTTTCAGCCGTGAACATCGCGCAACTTAACCCCTGCATTGCCTCATTATAATATAACAAGTGGGATCCATGGAAATTCCACAGAATGAAAACAATTTAAGAGAAACTGTTTAAGAAAGAAAGCATGATTTACATTTTTATAGTATTCTTAGTTAGCTTTCTTTAAATATATTTCGTCAATATTCATTTCCTCACATCTTTGCTGGTGTTGTCTTCTTTCTCTTTTTATTATATTTTCTCACTGTTCCTCTCTGATCCTTTCTCGAGCAGCCTACAACCGTCTTTCTTGTGGATCCATAGTTTAGGCTATATTAACCTTTATAAGCCAATATCAATTTTCAAGCAAGCAGACAATAAATAATTGCACTAGTGTATAGGCTATAAAAAAATTTAGTTCAATAAAAAAAGATTTTCACTTTCAACACATCAACACCAACACCACTACCATCATCACCATCATCACCACTGTAGTTTTCAGTAACAAAGCTTATTTCATTATAGAGACATACCTCGACTTAAGTCGTTCTCGATTATATGTCGATTTTCAAAAATAATACATGGAAAAATAAAAATCAAGTCAAGTCATTTTACTCGACTTTGCGTGTTTCCGCCACAAATAGTGGAATCGTAAAATCACTAGAAAACCGTTAAAAGCACATAAAATCATGTTACTGTACAATAAATAAGAATAAAAGCATATGAAATCATATCAAAATGCGTACAGTAAATGCTAAGACACACACCATTAAGTAGTGTAGCTTAGTGAATGGAATAATGAAATCAGCTGTGTTGTCTTATTTATCGGTCTTTCAGAACTCATATTGCACTATAGTTCCAATATCTACCGTTAAAAGTCGTTGTCACTCGTGATTGTTGCGATTGTTTTGAATTCAGATTTGTTTACATCTGTTTATCGGCTACATTCTCATTCTCATTCATTTGTGACTTTATTTTTTGATCCCCCCCCCCCCCGGCTCCTAAGAAAATTCATAGAGAAAATTTAAGAGAAACTGTTTAAGAAAGAAAGCATAACGCTGGAAGATAAACTGGCTGTGATAAAACGCTTTGAAAAACGTGAAAAAGTGGTAGCAATTGCACGATCTTTGGGGATGCGTCGAACAACTGTATCGACGATTGAACATAATAAGGACAAGATTTTAGTACATATCAAATCTGAAGCCTCAGGGATGAAGAATACTGTCATCAATAAGAAAAGAGGCAACATCTTTGAAAAAATGGAAAGTCTTCTTTCTCTTAGGATTGTTAGGTTGAATCGTCAGCGTGCTACTATTGGTCAAAAAATCATTCAAGAGAAAGTGTTGTCTTTGTTTGAGGACTTGAAGAAAAAATATCCAGATGAGAAAGATGTAGAGTTTAAGGCAAGTCAAGGGTAGTTCATGAGATTTAAGTTATTGCTCCGTTCAGAAGCAAGGTGGAAGTGCATCAGTTGACGAACAAGCAGCAGCGGAATTTCCTAATGCGTTAAAGAAAATCATTGAAAATGGGTTTCTTCCTGAACAGATTTTTAACATAGACGAAACTGGATTGTATTAGAAAAAATTGCCAGACCTTTCATTCATTTCCAAGGAGGAGAAAACTATTCCAGGCTGCAAGGTCTCAAAAGAACGTGTGACCATTATGTTGGGAGGTAATTATGCAAGAAATTTTAAGTTAAAGCCATTGCTTGTGTATCATGCACACAACCACCATGCCCTGAAGAACATACCCAAGGCATCTCTCCCTGTTATATGGACGGCTAAGTCAAAAGCATGGGTTGCTGTTGTTGTTTTTGAAGATTGGTTATTCGACCATTTTATCCCAGCAGCAGAGAAGTACTGTAAGGAGAAGGGGGATCCCTTTTAAGGTTTTACTTGGCCACTCGCAAAACATCGTAGATTTTGACCCCAACGTTACCATTGTATAACTCCCTCCAAACACTACAGTTTGTGAATGATTTTAAGGGGTTTGATAATGTTGCCATCAACAAAACGTTGGTGACTACGAGCTGGAAATGGATTTGGAGGAGGAGGATTTCGCAGATTTATTTGAAAAAGACAAGCAGCCCCTGACGAACGAAGATTTGATAGAGCTTCAGGAGCAGCCAAATAAAAAAGAGGAAGTCGAACCTGAGCCACGTCACTTTACCATTAAGAAAATGCAGAAAGCATTTGCATATATCGAAAAAGGTCTTTCTATGTTCGAGGATATGGAGCCAAATGCTCAACGCTTTTCCAAGATTATGGGGGTTTGTCACGAAGCTTTTGCTCCTTATAATGCAATCCTTGAGGAAAAGAAAACGAAGACAGTTCAAGGAACTCTCAACCGGTTTTTTAAGCGCATCAAACAACAACAGTCAGAGTCAGCTGTTGATGTTGACGATCCACAGCCATCTACATTCGCGATGTAAACCACCAAATTATATGTACATATTCGTAAATTTAAAATATTTTTTTTTTTTTACTATTGCAAAATAATAATTACTGAATTTGTTTTTAAGCTTTAAAACGGTTTTTATTTTACCGTATCTTATTGCAAACTGCATTCATAAATAAAGCATCCGCAATGTACGGTAAACACCGCCAAATTGTATTCGTAAATTTAGATTACTTTTTTTTTACTGTACTGTATTAAAAAATGAAATTTATTTGTTTGTAAGCTTAAAATGTACTATTGAAAATGCATTCATAAATAAAGTACACAACTGGGAATGGTTATTATCGGTTTAGCCTAGAAACAAGTTAATTCAACTGAAGTTGTGTCTCCTGGAACCATTTAACGACGTAGGATGAGGTATGCCTGTATTTCAGTTCAGCTGTTTGTTTATATCTGCTTTTTCTTGCTGTCAATGTATCTCTACTCTGACAATACAAACGCTCTCTCTTTCTCTCTCTCTCTCTCTCTCTCTTTCTCTCTCTCTCTCTCTCTCTCAATATAACTGTCTCCTCTGTCCATCTCTCTCTCTCTGCCTTTCTTTAATCTCAGGATCGGAACATCACCCTCTGCTAAATATTGTATCCTAAACAACTCTTTCTCTTTACCTTTCCCTTCATATAACTTTTTAACCACCTAATAACTATTCCTTCCTCAGCCTACTGCATGTCGTTCTTTTTTTTTTTTTAATACTGAAAAGAATGAATAAATTCATTGATATATATTTTTATGTATTGATGAGCTGTTATATTGGATGACCCCTTGAGAGATATTTTTATCACTTTCCATGACTTGTCCAATCTTTCGATGTTAAAAATTATTTGACACCATGTGCGTCCAGTCATTTGAACACAAACAAAAGTGTAGCATCTGTACAGTTTTTCTGTAAAACAAATTTCCGACTTCAGTGTACTTTTACCAATATTAGTTACTGGAGATTGATACCAACTGCTAATATTGATAATTCACATCGTTTTTCTGAATCATGAAACAGGCCTCTTTAAGAATAGACTTATTCATTACTTTCCAGTTGTAAGTGTATCTCAGTGTTTTAATTCTTTACACCTGTTATTTAGGAATTTTAAATTTTACTATCAGAAGTAAGTACTTTTCTTTGCTATTTTTTTTTCACTATATGTAAATGTACAGTGTACTAGCTGTTTCTCAGTAATATTTCGGTATATATTTTTATGTATCATTTAAAATTGTCGTTAACTATTTTATGTAGGGGAGAGGTACCTATATTGGGCCAATGCCAATATTGGGACACCTGCCTTTTTTTTTTACAGGGATGAAAGTTTGGAAAAAGCACATATTAGGGAAGGGTGATCACCATGACGGCAGATTAATCATCTGCAGCAGTCATTTTAGAGGTGAGAGAAATATATTTGCATTTTTTACTTTAGTATCAAGATCATATAACTTTTCACAGGCATGCCATAAGCTTTTGCATGCAGACAACTATGCATGGACAAGAAATTGATACAAAGGTTATTGTAATCAATTTCGCATATTTTCTACAACTTTTGACATGTGATTTTTCCCGCCGTTCCTTAGTGTTATCTTTTTCCTTGAGTCCCTACTGTGCCTATATTGGGGCACTTGGCTGCACCTATATTGGGTCTAGTGTTCCAAGTTAGGTACAGTGTCTCAATATGGGAACATTTTCCAATAGTCTTATTTGGTGTGTGTGTGTGTGTGTGTGTGTGTGTGTGTGTGTGTGACAAATATTAGTTTATACATAATAAACATTGAAATTTCTACACAAAATTAGTTATCACAGAAAGTCAGGCATAGGTTTTACTTCATTTAATATTGTGTTTCAGCTCACAATGGAGCACCAAAAATATGACCAATAGCGACAAGAACACATGCAAGAGCCAGTGAAAGGTGTCAAGGAGGTTCACACGTCTTTGGGACATACTGTTAACCATTTTCCAGTTCCAAGAACAACATTACAACAGCATGTTCAGAACTCAAACAAGTATGCTGTTGGAGGAAAGAAACATTTTGTTCACCAATAGTCTTGTCTCAACAAGAAGAGGATTTGTTGCATCACATTCTTTTACTGGAAGAAATGCTCCTTGGTTTGTCCAAAACTACTGTGCAGGAACTGACATTTCAAATTACTTTGAAAAACAAGCGCGGAACTTTTACGCAAGTTCAATGGAGAACAGCAATGGGTACGCCAGAAATGGTTTTCAAACTTTCTTGCCAGAATTTCTCAACTTCAAGACGTGAAAGGTGGAAAAAGACTTCGGATAAACCAAAGTCTACCACAGCCAAGCAAAAATGAAGTGGACAATTGGTTTTGTTTCATCTGAGGTGAAGACAATCAAAAAAGTATGATGTTAGCTGCAGTCAATGGGTGCACAACAACTGTGCAAATCAAACAAGCTGTGGAGATATGTGCGTGAAATGTATTTGTAAATACCTGTTGTTTTAACCTGAAACTTAGTTATAAGACAATATTTTTAATTAGGACTTAATGTTCAAAGTTAACATTCACATTTGTTAATATATCTATCAGTCTATAATTAATAGATGGTTTTCATTTTCTGCTTGCTGAGATTTGTAACAAGACTCGGAAAGTCATCATCATCGTCGTCGTCGTCGTCGTCGTCGTTTAACATCCGCCTTCAGTGCTCTCACCTCACTGACAGCACCACTGTACATCCCTTGGACAGCTCTAACAAGCCACTTCTCTACTCCTAACTTCCTTAGAGACCATCATATAACAGAGCAAGGAACTCTGTCGAAAGATTTCTCCAGGTCGATGAAGGCTAAGTACAATGGCTTACTTTTAGCCAAATACTTTTCCTTCAGCTGTCTCACTAGGAAGATGGAACCTGTGGTACTCTTCCCAGGTACAAATCCAAACTGCATCTCATCTAGTTTAATTCTATTTCTAATCAATTGAGCTATAATCCCCTCAGCAACTTTCGTGACTTGGCCTAGAAATTTAATACCTCTGTAGGTGTTTCTATCTAAGGCACCACCTTTACCTTTATAGCAGCTAACTATACTACTACTACGCCAATCATTGAGGATGGTGCTTTCTGAATAACCTGATTAACTATACGGATGACTAAGCTGTATTCTACACCACCGGAAATTTTAATCATTTCAGCAGTGATTCCTGATGTCCCAGGGGCTTTCCCTGTCTTCATATCCTTAATTGCCTTATCTATTATGCTGCTATGCTATCAACTGTTATGGCTGTTCCCTCAATTGGTTCGATATTTGGTAAACTCTCCTTCTATTCATTTTCCACATTTAGTAACCTTTTATACTGACACTGCCATGCATCTTTCTTCTCTGAGTTACTAAGTGCAAGCATACCATTATCCATTCGAACACATTTCTCACCTACTACATCTCTATCCTCTCTGAAACACTGTTTTGCGATCCTGAACACCCCACGCCTCTGAACCTCATGCTGTAGAACATTTGCAAATCTCTTACCTTCAGCTACTCCTTTTGCTATCTATACCTGACGCCTTGCTGCCCTTTTGGTTACCTGATATAATTCTCTGCTTTCACCATTTTTCCAATCTTGCCAGGCCTGTCTTTTTGCTTTTATAACGCTGTCGACCGCCTTGCTCCACCACCATGTCACCCTTGGTCTAGCTGGGACTCTGAACCAACCACAGATTTTATCCGTAACCCTCAGTAGGTTGTCCTACAGGAACTTCCAATTGTCCTCTAAGCTATATGTCCCCAATTCTCTCTCTCTTTTGTCAGAAGTTTCCATTAGTAAATCTCTAAATTTTTGTCTGATTGTTGGGTCTTTGAGCTTCCATAGTCTTCTTTTCCAGATTGGTTTATTTCTCCGAGTCTTTCTGAAGTTACTAACTAGTAACCTATGTTGGGTTGTACACTTTTCACATGGGAAAGACTTAGCATTTTTAAGCATCCATCTATCTAGTTGCCTCGTGAGCTTATGTGCTCGCAAGCCTGATAAATGACTAGGTGGCTGGCTGGATTTTTGAAGTAAGTGTTGCAGATCATGAGATCATTTGCATCACAGAACTCCAGCAAAGTCTCTGTCATTTGTCGTTGAGGTGGTCTGCAAAAGGACCTCATAGAATTGGTCGTTCTGCTCATCAGTCAGCCGAGACTGAAGAGATAAATGTAACTTAATTTATCTATGATAAGTCTCATTTTACTTACCCTATCATATACTCTAACTACCTCAATTAGATACTCTCCCTCAGCCAATTGTGACCAGATGAAGTAGCTGGTTGGATCCCTGAAATTACTACGCCAAGAATCTTGCAGAAGTTACAAAAATTGTAGAGAGCTTTGAGAACGAAGGCATTTTAGTGCAGAAGGTGAAAGAAGTTGTGCAAAATCCTGAGATCAGGATTAATCTCATCTAAATCTATTCAAACTATCTGCAGTTGAAAGAATTGATTTTGAAAACTGTGTCAACAGCCTTCACCATCTACAATGCTTACAAAAGTCTCAAAGAATTGAAATTCATTGAAGACCCGTGTTCATCATGAATTACACTGGTTTTAGATTCAATAAAAGCCAAATCAATTTGTTGTTCCACCTGCGGAATATGCAGATCTGATATAAAGCCAAGTGACATTAGCTGCTGTAGAATGTAATTATTCGATGCTGAAAAAAATCCTTGCAAAAGACAGGAATTTTTTCCATACAAATATAAAATATTATATCATATTGTACTGTAGCAAAACCAATTTCTGTTATGGAATATTGAAGTCGACAAGCCTTTTATAGGCTGTACACGTTAATTTGTAATGATTGGTTGTCTGATCTATCATTTGACTGGAACATTGGTTGAGTCCTGTACTTTGATTGGTCATGTATTGCGCGGGATTGGATTCTCGATCCAATCACGTTGTGCGTAATACATTCTAAAATAACTGAATCTAAGTTGGAGCCTACCTCTGCATATACACTGAACCGCAAAAGAAACGCGATTTTTTCAAATGTCATTTTTATATGGTAAATTCGGAAAATTTATTTCGGGAAGTAAGTGTAAATGTCCCAAGAGATGCTGGTTTATGGCTGAGACCCAAATTGCAGGTAACCTTTCAACTTTCTTTGAAATGAGACACCAAAACGCAGCTGCGTTGAGTGCCATGGGTGGTAGTCGCAAACAATTGTCATGAAAACCGAAATACACGTGCATTTCGTGGAGGTTATTGGTATAAAAATCAACTTGAACCGCGTTCCTGGCATTCGTATTTGGATGCATCAGGTATGACCCAGTTGTCAGCAGCGCAGAGAGAACAAGCTATCGGCTGATTGCAAGCAGGGCAGCGTGCCCTGGTTGTTCCGAAAGCTACACTGTCCATGTCAGCACCATCTATCACTTGCAACAGCGATACAACAATACCAACAGCATTGCTGGCTGTGCCCGCAGAGCGATCTCCCAAGTGACAACGCCCAGGCAGGACCGCTTCACCCACCAGCAACACCTCCGTGATCGCATCAGACCGGCCAGCGTGACAACTCGCGAGACCATTGGCACTGGACAGCGACCCATCAGCGACGACACGGTACGACATCGACTAGCCACCAACAAGCTGCGTTGCCGTCGTCTTGCTGGAGGGCCTGTCCTCACCACCTGCCACCGTCAGGCACGACTACAGTGGGCTACACAGCACCGACTTTGGCGATATCAACAATGGAGGTCGATAGTCTTCTCTGACGAGAGCCGGCATTGCATTTCCACCTCGGATGGCAGAGTGGGGTGTGGTGTGGGGAGGAGTGAATGCTACAGAGACGCATGTGTCATGGAGACAGATGCGTGGGGTGGTTAAAGCATCATGGTTTGGGGTGCTATAGGTCTGAATCAGAGAATTGGGCCCTATGTGTTCCAAAATGTTGGTGCATGTAGAGGGAATGGCATCACAGCGCAGCGCTACGTTGACCAGATCCTAAGACTTCACATCGTGCCTTTCTTCGCGCGTCACCATAGCCATGTGTTCCAGCAGGACAATGCTCCCTTCCACACGGCCAGGGTCACTATGGACTTCCTGCGTCAGCACAACATCATGCCGTGGCTAGCTTTCAGCCTGGATTTGAACACCTGTGAGATGAAATCCTGAGATGGCTGAACCAGGTGGTCCCAAGGCCGACAACTCGTGTGGAACTGGAGGCAACTTTCCTCAGGGAGTGGGCATAACTGCCAATGCTTTTGTGAACCGCCTCATGCGCTCCATGTATCGTATGGCCGTTTTGAACACCCAAGGAGGGCATGCACGGTATTGAATATGTCACGCCCTACAATCTCCATATGCTGGTTCCACCCACTACCAGAACACATGACAACGACCCATAATGCATCCAAGAATTGACTTTATCAGATTTATCAAAATTTATCTCTGACATAATGAAATTAAAACATATCTCACAGTCACACACGTCTCGTGTTTCTTTTGCGGTTCAGTTAACAAAACATCTATGACAGAGGGGTGAAAGATTTTCATGAAGGCAAGTCATGTTATTTTCCTGCCGTTATAACAAAGCACATTTAACCAATGACAGCTATAGCTGAGTTATTCAAATGATGGATGAACTATACAGCCACCAGAATCTGTGTTGCGTTTATTATATCCGCTGTATTATTTAGCAAAGAAACAAAGTCTCGCTGTTATTTTAAAATTTACTTCTCCCCAAGTGAACGCACAACACATGTTATATAATGGTATACAAGATTCTATAGCAAAACCAATGGAGACTTTATAAACATCAAGGAATTCAATCTAGTTTTGATTAACTTTATGATATACAAGTATTATCAAAACAATTTCAAAAAATCATAGCTATTGTGGAAATTTATCATAGTACTTTAGCTGCAATCTAGTTTTGATTAACTTTATAATATACTAGCAGAAATACCCGGCTTTGCCCGGGTTAAAGAGAATAATGAAATCTAAAAACGCCGTCTAGACTATGCAACCCTCAACTGTTAGTAGCTACGATACCATATTTCTACATTAATAACTCTCCAATCCATGCCAGCATGGAACATAGACATTAAGTGAAATGCCAGTCTCTCATCTAGGAGGGCCTTGAAATCAATGTTACCAACTGGGGACTATGTGTGTCGCAGTAATAATAAAATGACCCAAAGGAGGTCTGCAACGAAATAATTTTACTCAACACTTTGCAAGTGAATCAGTGGAGGCAAAGATGCGTCTCATTTACTTGACAATTTATGCACCACATTGCAGAAATCACAATGTAAGTATATCTGAAAGGGTAGTCTTACACTGTTGTACCGTTGAATTACAAATAATGCTCATCTGTTATGTTCGGGTTAAAATTTCATCAACATCAAAAATATATGAATTTTCATGGGAGTTATGGCCGTTATACATAGAATGTAATTTCCAAATTTCATAAAGATCCGTTCAATACTTTTGACGTAGTTTTGGATAAGAAAACAAATGACTAATGTGTGTGTTTGTCTGCATGTGTTTGTGTGTGATGGGTGTATATATGTATAGATATCTGTATGCATGTATATATGTGTACATATTCCATGTACATCTATATATATATACATCTACACATATGTATACATATACATGTATGCATATAGATCTATATCTATATATATATCTATGCATATACGTGTACATATACATCTATATGTATACATATACATCTCTTTCTCTCTCTCTCTCTCTCTCTCTCTCTCTCTCTCTCTCTCTCTCTCTCTGAAAGTATCTGTCATTACAGTATCGAAATCTGATTGTTTCAGTTAGTGGAATAACGTGTACATATACATCTATATGTATACATATACATCTCTCTTTCTCTCTCTCTCTCTCTCTCTCTCTCTCTCTCTCTCTCTCTCTCTCTCTCTCTCTCTCTCTCTCTCTCTCTCTCTCTCTGAAAGTATCTGTCATTACAGTATCGAAATGTGATTGTTTCAGTTAGTAGAATAGTTTCATTTTTAAAGTGAAAGTATTTGACATGAGTGTTTTTGTTTCACTTTTGACACGTAATACTTAAATAATGGAGGAGATATTATGTTGCCGTGGGCTCGAACTCTGCAAGAAGTTAAAATGTTTTTTGACTAAAACACAACTGGAACCTTGAGTAAGGCATGTGTAAAATTTGAATGAAATTTGTTGCGTAGTTCTCGAGTTTTAGGGATTCACACAGACAGACAGACAGACACACAGACACACATTCTCATTTTTACATATATATAGATAATATTATCAAAACAGTTTAAAAAACATAACTATTGTGGAAATTTATTCTAGTACTTTAGCTACACAGCTTAAGTACTATAATAAAGTTGCACAATAGTCTTTTAAATTGTTTTGATAATACCTCTACATTATAAAGTTAATCAAAACTAGATTGAATTCCCTAAGAGAGAGAGAGATACGAGAGGACTCTACAGATATATCGATATGCAGACAGAGAGATATTAATAGATATACAAACAGATAGCTGAATTGAAATTTTTAAAATTGAAAATAATCTCACTTGGTAAATAACTTTAGTGGTGGCTGAACAGCAAAAAGTGTAGTTTTATATATATACTAGACTACCCATGACTCGTTGGGTAACCAATAGTTCAAGGTACCCAAAAAAAACCACGTATCTTGGGAATCCGTGGTCCGAGTTACGCGAAACTTGTGTGATTCTGTTTGTATCCACATTTCAATGGTACCTTACTTTCAAAGCATTTTTCCCGTTATACGCCAGGTAGGCTATTTATAACAGCACCCGAAAAAAATGCGTAGTCCAATTTACACGAAACTTGTTTTATTCCATGAGCATCCGATTCATGATGCCTCCTGCTTTTGTCTCTTTCCCTCTGTTTCGCCAGACGCTCAGCTTTTTGAGCGTCCGATTTCTGATCTCTCCTATTTCTGTTTCTTATTTCTGTATTGCCCACAAGGGGCTAAACATAGAGGGGACAAACAAGAACAGACAAAGGGATTAAGTCGATTACATCGACTCCAGTGCGTAGCTGGTACTTAATATATCGACCCCGAAAGGATGAAAGGCAAAGTCGACCTCGACGGAATTTGAACTCAGAACGTAACGGCAAGCGAAATACCGCTAAGCATTTCGCCCGGCGTGCTTACGTTTTCCTATTTCTTTTTCTTTCTCTCCGTTCCGCCAGACGCTCAGCCCTTGCTTTACCAGCCTCATCGATCCTTCTATTCGCATTCCTGTCCCGATCTTGGGTAAATATTTCGTAAATGACCCGTTCGTACTTCAGTGTGAAATAATTTTTTTCCACAGGTTTTTTCGAGGGCATTCAATATATCTCACCCCCAAACCTGCCACAAGGGTTTTTTTTTCTTTTCCAGGTCATTAACCAGGAAAAGAAAAAAAACGCAAAACAAAATTCGTTGGTGGGAAACTCCTAGATCCCACCACCCCTTCCTTTTCTGGAAAAGGTGACTTGTGGCAGGTTTGGAGGTCAGATACGTTGAATGCACTCGAAAACACCCGTGGATAAAGATTATTTCACAGCGAGGTACGAGCGGGTCTTTTAAGAAATATTTACCTACTTTTTAATAATTAAAATATTGTCTGTTTAAAAGAAGCTGAAATATAAATACTCACCGTTCAAACAATTCGTATTTTTTAAGTCACTTTCACTTCAAAATATTTTTTAAATATGCCAACAAAAATTTTTGTAATGATATTCACTTGAAAATAATTTGGACCTTTATGATTTGACGGGCAACATTTTTTTTTATGTAGTGTTTTTGGTACCGAAACACTTTCAGACTTCGTATACTTGTATATTTTGTGGTATAGAACAGATAAAAAATTTTGTATTCGAAGTTATTTCACGTTTAAAATTGTCTTATTTCGATAATTTCAACTAATCACTGACGTCTATTCAGTTGGATACAGTTACTACTGTGACGGTGTATATGGTATTAATCCCCGTTAGTTCTGACATTTCCGATTAACTAGACTGTTCGTAAACAAAGGGGAAAAAGCCATCAAAATACTTGAATATTGCCTGCACTTGTTATTGGAGCTGTCACAATTATTAATGCACCTCCACCAAGTGCTTCATTTCTTAGAAATAGCAGCCAAATCTTCTTCAAATCAAACTCTAGTTTAGGGTTCGGGTTTTAGAGTTAGGGTTAGGGTTGGGGTTAGGGTTAGGGTTAGGATTAGGGTTAGGGTTATGAGTGAGGTTATGGCAAAAATATACACACACAGATACGCACAGCGTAATTTATTATATAAACAATATATGCGTATAAATTACGATTAAACCGGATGAAATATGTCACAGGGAATAACATTTTTATGACCGGCCGAAAATGATTGTTTACGAAAGAGCGCTGACTGTATTCAGCTGAATAGACGTCAGTGATTGGTTGAAATTACAAAAATACGACAACTTTAACATGAAATAACTTGCAATGTACAATTTTTTGTTAAGAAGAAGTTGTTTTGTATGACACATTTTACCAGTGTCCCAAGTTTGAAAGTGTTTCGTTAAGAAAACAAGTGTTGGCCGTCAAATCACAAAGATCCAATAATTTTTTAACAAATTAAAATATTTTCTGTTTAAAGAAAGCTAAGATATAAATATTTCATGTATTTTTGAAATCACATTCACTTAAAAATATTTCTAAAAGATTAAAATATTGTGTTTAACAAAAGCGAAAATAGAAACATTTAATTTAAAAACAACTCGTACTTTTATGTTGGCAAGTTAAAGTCACTAAGACTTTTGCCCAGGTCATGAAGCTTGTCTTCAAAATACAGAAGACATTGATCATAATCGAAAGGTTAGAGTTTCTTTCCTCTCGGGGCTATGTTATTTTCGGAGTATTTTCTTTTCATGCACTGTTTGGGGTATTTGTGAACCCAAATCTCAGAAATCCTTAGTCCGATTCACGCAAAACTTGTTTTATTCCGTTTGTATTCACATTTCAAGGGTTACTTAATTCATAGTATTTTTCCATTATGCGACAAGTAAGTAAGCAAAGTAAGCAAGCAATCAGAGTTTAAATAGTAATATATATATATATATATATATATATATATATATATATATATATATATATATATATATATATATATATATATATATATATATATATAATTATTATTATTATTATTATTATTATTATTATTATTGATATCAGGAAATCAATATTAGAAAAATTCATCAGAAAGATTGTTGTATTAAAAATATAAATATATATAAAAATATATGTAAATATGTATAATTATCGTCTGTTCTAATAAAAGAAAAATTAACAAATATAAAACAGCTGTAATAATAATAACAATAATAATGATAAGATAAGAAGTAGCAATAAGTGTATATGTAATACACAAAATACTGGAATACCTAATATAAATATTGATATAACTGTTATATTACTCTCGGGAGACTCGCAGAGAAAAGACGAGTTGTACAATTCAATTATTACATTTATTATTGAATTACATACAAAGAACGCACTCACCCAATGTTCGTTGTAAATAAAACAAGAGTCATGTCCGCCATATATATCAATGACATCCAACTACCCCAGTCATTCAGAACAACAACAATGAAACAATGAACTCAGACGAACCACAGTGACACACGATACGTCAGACGAATAATATATCCATATAACACCTCCCCACAGAAATTGATGCTACACAAGAAGTATCAACAGCAAAGTCTCTCTTGGGTTTTACGGGTTCTCTTGGACCGTCTTGGGTTGTCTGGTCCATACTCTGGAACGGGTAACATGGTCTTGGGTCTGGTTTGTCTTTGAGTTAGTGGCACAGTTTCCGAGATCTCCATCGGGTGATCTGTTGCAAATTGAAATACAGTGTTTTCTGCATCACCAGGTTCATTGTCTACCTCAGTTGTGTACCGCGGTCGCAGCTGTTCCCAGTGTCGTCTCCACATCGGGCCATGAGGTATGACCTTAACGTTAAAGCAGCGAGTACCCAATGACTTCTTAATGATTGCTGGTACCCATCGGGGATCTTTGTCTCGGCGAGGTCCATAGTATAGTGCATACACAGGATCTCCGGCCTTGTACTGTCTGGTAACTTTAGCGACATCAGCCGAGCTTGGAGTCACCTGAGACTTATGTGCTTCCTTAGACTGTTTACCTTGAGCAATGTGTGCTGGCGATGGCAGCAGAGAATCAATCCTTGTTCGTATCTGCCGGAGATTCAAAAGTTCACTCGGAGAGAATCCACAGGATGTCGGTGTTCTCCGGTACTGCATCAAGAACTCTTGAAGTGCTCGTGTCGGTGGAAGAGAAGACTTCCTCAGAGCTTGTTTGAAGGTCTGCACCAAACGTTCCGCTGCTCCATTGGTAGCTGGGTGGTAAGGTGCCCCTGTCAGGTGTGTGATCCCACGTTCTTTGCACCAGCTCTGGAACTCCTCAGACGTAAAAGTTGGTGCGTTATCGGTGACCAGTGTGTGAGGAAATCCGAAGTGCGCAAAGTCTTCCTCAAGCAGATTTAAAGTGGCTTTGGAGGACGTGGAGGAAGTAGGATGAATGCATGGGTACTTGGAATAAGCATCTGTGATCACCAGCCAATCTCTACCCATAAAATTTATTGCGTTGTCCAGGTGTAAGCGACTCCACGGCTTTTCTGGTAACATCCATGGGTGAACTGGAGGCTTAGATGGCTGCCTTTGATGTTCGTTGCACGAATCACATCGTCGACTGGCTGTCTCTATAGCAGCATCGATACCAGGCCAATAAACAGCAGTTCTTGCTAGTTGCTTCATGCGTTCCATGCCAAAGTGTCCAAGGTGCAGAAGATTGAGGATCTTTGGCTGCAAGCTATGTGGAATCACAACTCTAGATCCATGTATAAGGCATCCATGGCAGATACTAAGTGAGTTTGATAACTTACGGAACTTGTTGACTTCGTCATTGATCTCCATGTTCTTTGGTGGCCAGCCTTCACGGACGTAGCGCATCACTGTTGATATCACTGGATCTTTCCCTGACTCTTGACGGAGGACGTTAGCATCCACAGGTTGGACTTGAATACTGAGAGCTTTGATGGTACACACCATGTCTATGTCTTCACCATTTTCCTTTCTGTCAAAGTCGTTGTCATCACCGAATGGCAAGCGACTGAGGGCATATGCATTGGCATGATCTGCTGATTTTCGATATTCAATGGTGTAGACAAACTGGTTCAGCCACAGGGCCATCAGGATAGCGGTGAAACAGGACTTCTCCAATACCAACGTTTGATGCGTCGCAAGCCAGTCCCAAAGTTTTGTTTGGATCGAAGTGTATCAGAACTTGACTTGATGAAAGTACATTTTTCAAGTGATCAAAAGCTGACTGTTCCTCATCTCCCCACTTCCAAATAGTTGACTTTTTCGTAAGGCAATATAGTGGTTCTGCTATACTGGCTAGGTTTGGGATAAACTTTCCATAAAACTGAACTGAACCTAGGAAAGATTTCAAGCTTGATTCGTTCGTTGGAGGCGGCATCTTTAAGACTGCTTCGACTTTGGATCCCTTCGTGATCCCTTCAGCCGACAAAATGTGTCCAAGGTATTCTACACTGGGTAGTGCAAACTGGCACTTTTCCCGTCGACATCTGAGTCCATTGTCGCTTAGACGTGTGAGCAGACACTTTAGGTTGTTTAGGTGACTGTTTGCATCTTTCCCACTGACGAGTATGTCATCCTGGAAGACTGCCACTCCAGGTAGATCATGGGTCAGGTTTTCCATGATCTCCTGAAAGTAACCAGGTGCTGACTTGATTCCGAAAGGGAGTCGTTGTTGCAGGAGTACTCCACGGTGAGTGCTGAGTGCAAGTCTGCGTTGACTCTCTGGAGCCAGCTTGATCTGATTATAGGCATCAGCAAGGTCAATCTTTGTATATCCGAATCCACCTCCAAGTTTCTGCATCAGTTCAGCAGGGAGTGGCATTGGATGACGGTGATCAGCAAGTTGGTCATTAATTCTCACAGAGTAGTCACCACAAATCCGTAGTTTGGGCTTCAGGTTGCTTGAAGCGAGTGCTTTACGAATCGGTACCACTGGTGTTCCGTATTCGTTGAACTGGACAGGCTTCCAGATTCCCTTGGCGATGCCTTCTTCGTAACCTTTGGCTAGATCATCACGAAGAGCAAACGGGACCGGACGTGCCTTGTGAAAGACTGGTGTTGCGTCCGATTTGAACTTCACTTCCAGTTCAAAGTTCTTGAGACATCCCAATTCTTGCTTGAAAAGATCTGGAAATTCATCACACATGTTGTGACAATCTTGCTGCAGGGAAACAGAGCTCACTTGAGGTCTTTGGGTATATCCCTTCTGCACCTTCCCTCCTAGCTTGACTGTCTATGCTTTTCAAACCTAGAGCAGTGTCCACGGAAATTCCCAGAGTCTGGATCCTGCTTACCAGTTGTTGGATCCTTGGTTTGGCCCATGAAAGTTCCTAGAACAGGCAGGTCGTTCTTGCTGGCAGATTCATAGCGATGCTTGACATCTTGCAGCTTTGGTCTTCCAAGTTGTTTCCAGACTGACAAGGAAACAAAATTGCCTGTAGTAGCAGTGTCCAATTCCATTGTGAACAGTCTGTTCTGGATTGTTATTGGCACAATTAAACTGTGAGTGTCTCGGGAAACTTCACCTAGGATCGCCTTGACTAGCTGAGCTTTTGTGATTCTTTTCACGCGAGTTTGTGAATAGCCATTGCGTTGCTGATGTTGTTTTTTTCTACACACCGCTTGCAAATGTCCCTTTTTGTCACAAAAATGACATTTGGATTGTTTGAAAGGACAGTCTGTCGCTTTGTGGACCTTTCCACATCGGTAGCATTTCTCCTGGTTTGTGGAATAAGACTGCTGATGTTTCTTTTGAGGACTCTTATTCTTGTTCTGTTGGACCTTGTAAACTTGCTTGGTTTTGGAACCGTATACAGTTTCTTTTGCAACCTTTGCTGCGTCTTCTGTCTCGATGGCAACTTGGACAGCACGGGCAAAATCTAGTTCTGTCTTTTATCTTAAAAAGCGCCTTCAGAACCGTTTCATTATTGACCGAACATATGAATCTCTGTCTCAGAGCTTCATCCTGTGGGTTGGTGATCGACGGAAAATCACAGGTAGCTGCATCCTGACGTATACGTGCTGCCAGCTCCTGGAGAGTTTCGCCTGGCTTCCGCTGCATATCACTCCAAAACTTGAAACGCTCTCTCACAATGAAAAGTTTTGGGTCAAACTGTTCTTTCATGAAGTCAACGATTTCGTCCATTGTCAAGTTGTTGATATCTTTAGGCGGATTTTGTTGGGTAGCCAGATTAGCAAGTTGCTTGTAAACAGTAGCGGTCTGATTGGTCAGGAACACTTGTGCCATGCGTTGTTCAGGTACAGCATTAGCAGCCACAAACGTACGGAATCTTGACCAGTAATCAGGCCATAGTTCTGTCGCTGAATCAAATGCAGCAAATGGTGGAATCGACACTGTTGTTGAAGCAGCTGAAAAATAGCCACTAGAATCGCCTTCAACTTGTCGAGCACCAAACAGTTTTAACAGAGCGTCCATATCTCTCTGATGTTGTTGCATTTGCTTTTCCATTTGTTACCTAAACAATTTAATAAGTTCTACTGTCTGTTTTTCAGCCATTGTTATTACGATGAATAATTTTACGGTAAAGTAAGCATGTATCCTACCGGCGACACCAATAAACTCTGTTGTATTACTCTCGGGAGACTCGCAGAGAAAAGATAACGAGTTGTACAATTTAATTATTACATTTATTATTGAATTACATACAAAGAACGCACTCACCCAATGTTCGTTGTAAATAAAACAAGAGTCATGTCCGCCATATATACCAATGACATTCTACTACCCCAGTCATTCAGAACAACAACAATGAAACAATGAACTCAGACGAACCACTGTGACACACGGAACATCAGACAAATAACATATCCAACAGTCCATATAACAATAACAAAACCCCTGCAAAATTCTAACTACCACACATTTGAAAATATACAAAATGCCTTAGATAACACAATACCACAAGCTACTAAAAATAAAAATAATAATTCACAAACAATAAATGTATCTAACTCTACGATAAATAATACTGCAATAAATTCAATAATAATACCAGACACCACAAATAATCATAACAATAGTAGACACTATTCATCTGAATAGAAACATAAAATAAAAATTAAAATAAAAACTGCTCATGTAAAAATAAAAGATTATGCTCTTTAAAAGGCAATTGTAGAAGATTTAACGTAATATACAAATGCATAGGTACATTAATTAATAATGCACATAGTATGGTATATATAGGTAGTTCAGTACATTTCAAACAAAGATTTTTAGCACATATACACTCCTTTAAACCAAACATAGCTACCAATACGACGTTATTAGCTACATACATACATAAACTTAAGAAAAACAAAGTTAACTATAAATTAGATTGGTCAATAATAGATTCAGCCACACCATACACGCATAAGTCTAATAGTTGCCGTCTCTGTATGAAGGAATCACTGTATATACTATTATATAAACACAAGAACCTAATAAATTGTCAATCAGAAGCACTTTCAACATGTCGAAGGATCATTCAGCAAATTGTGATTACCCCCTCTTTTATTCCACATAGAAGGAATATGCTTACACGCCTAGCCTCTTAGTAACATAAAAATGTATATGTGTGTAGTAGATAATGCATGCATGATGGGAAGTGAGGGTAAGTGTATATGTGGAAGCAAGTGTATGTGTATACTGTTTAAATGTGCTGGTGGGTTCAGTGTTGGTTTTGTTTTTTTGTTAATGAGTGTGGTATAGGTGTGTAGAGTTTTTCTTAAGAAGACTATGGGAATGTAAGAGGTTATTGGCGTGTCTGTATATGACGTAGAAAAATCCGGGTTAAACGAAAATGGTGTAGTGGCGCGAAATTATAGCCGCCATTGAGGAAGTACTATTCTGCGCATGCGCAGGGGACTTCACCACCAGAAGCCCCTCGACTTGCGCATGCGTAGTAAAACTCGTACTTAAACAGTTAGTTTCATTTTCTCAGCGAGTTGAGCCACAGACCTTCTACGTGACAACTCCTCGCTCCTCAACGAATCACTACTTCACCTCGATGCTTTCGATGGTGATAGCTACTTGTTTCTCTGACAGGCATCAAGGAAGCCCTTAACCTTCCAATACCAAATTACGACTTAATCAGCGGCTGCTGAGCTGAATGACAGGAATTGTGAAACCAAGCATCAAGAAAAAATAAATCTTATTTTTATTATGTTGTAAACTTGTTCTAATGTCTCTTCATTTATAATGCTGTTGAAAGGTGATAGAGAGAGACTAAAGTCTCTATGACAACTATCAAATCTTTACAAGGGGTTGGAATTTAGACCTCTGTGAACTGAAGTAAGAAATTTATACTCCAGACAGAGACGGGGTAAGAAATTTTGGTTGAGAACAAATTCAGCCAACCGGAGATGGATAGGAGTGCTAGACTGGGAACGGGTGCGTAGACCCAGAAATGTTTGAGGGCGTGGACGCCTTTATTATGAGGCTATATGAGAGTGAACAGGAGTGGAAAAGGTTCAAGAGGAAAAATGAAGGAACTAAAAAGGTAAAAGACGTGGTTGGTGTCATGAATGTGGAAGGAGATGAAAGCCTCTAGTGGAGTGAGGACGAGGTCGAGGTACTGGGAATTAATTATGTTGACCAATTGCAGGGGGGTAAGTTTGTTGGGTTTATGAATCTTGGCGTGTGTGACCACAACAGGTCATGATTCATGGATATCCCTCTGCTAGGGTACTCCAAAGCCAAGGTATCTTGGATGTTGTAACCAGGAGAACGTAGGGTAAATTATGTCTTCTGAAATTCACTTCCATTCTTCCTTGATCGGATCCAGTTGGAACTCTTTTCAGCTGCATCTCTCTTGTTCTGTTTCTCCCAGAAATTGGGAGCTGGCAAGGACTTTGGTTTGGAAGTCTGATAGCTGAACTGTTATATTTTTCGATCATGTAGATGTGGACTGCTTCCATTCTACTATCATAAGGTACCAGTTCAATCAAATATAAACATACATATCCGGCCATAAATATACATAAATATACATCTACACATTCACATGCACGCACACACGCACGCACTAACCCCCCCCCCCCCCCCCACACACACACATACGGGTAAGCACAAACCTCCTTCAACTCACACAACTGACTGTCATATAAAAAGGAATGGTTACAAGTCTGCCTCACAAAGCTGACCTAACAAACAACATCTCTATATCAGTGTTTTCTAGTTTTTTGTTAGTTTAGGACCCCCTTTGGTGACCGTACCTTAAATCTTCCACAGTGACAAATGAAGTTTAATTTGAATTCTTAGCAACTAGTGAAATGGGGAAACCCAGTCCTATACCCCTCTTGATGAAGTTTGTGGAATTAGTCAATGTAATCATAAAAGTTGGCTTGAAGCCTACAGACTCGTGAAGCTGCAGCCTTGTGTCTTTTAAAGACATTCAAGCCGACACTATAAGACTCGTCCCCTGAACAGAATAAAAATATCACTGGAACTCATGTACTAGAGCAACAGGAAATTAACTGCCTTGCTCAAAAACACAACACACCTTCCGGTCCGAGAATTGGACCTCTAACCGTCACACGCCTTCATAATGTAGTTAAACGTTAAAAAAAGTCATAGTTAGAATATCTTTGGTCATAGGCCTACTTAATAACGGATAACCTGAAATCAAATGACAACAGTAATGTGTGTATATTTTCATTCGTGGCACTCCGTCGGTTACGACGACGTGGGTTCCGGTTGATTCGATCAACAGAACAGCCTGTTTGTGAAATTAACGTGCAAGTGGCTGAGCACTCCACAGACACATGTACTCCTTAATGTAGTTTTCGGGGAGATTCAGCGTGATACAGAGTGTGACAAGGCTAACCCCTCGAAATACAGGTACAACAAAAACAGGAAGAAAGTTGTGGTGAAAGAGTACAGCAGGATTCGCTACCGGAGCCTCATGGAGCTTTAGTTGTTTTCGCTCAATAAACATACACAACGCCCGGTCTGGGAATCGAAACCGCGAGTCCGCTGCCCTAACCACTGGGCCATTGCGCCTCCACATAGTTTCATTAAACATTGATTAAACAATGCTTACACTGATAGAACTAAATCGAAACTATAATATAGAGTACAGTTTTGTTTTATGTGAGTTAAATTCCGAGAAGTGTAGAATAAATAATATGAGAAGTGATTTAAATGACAAGTCTCAGCAGTATTTCAAACAGACTTTCTCGGAACTTATCATAACTTAACTGCGAAAAGGGCAGTGTATGGTTACTTGGCATTCTAAAAATAGCCATGTCTCCTTCAAACTACACCCTACCAACTTTTTAAAATGCCACAATAGAAAATTCCGTATAAAACAGATGAGGTGATCAAGGTTAAAATACCTTTAATCATTGATTTGCTAATAACAAAATTTTATTTAAAGCTGGAAGGGGAACTAACTTTTTGCTTCGGTGTTGCAGGATAAGTTTGTTGAAAACTTCACTTAAGATCACTTTCTTTTTAATTTGTTAGTAGTTTGATTGATTACTCGAGGTATTTGCATTCAAGCATTTACTAATGAAGTTATATGTATTTTGCAAAACAATGGGAACTTAGCTGGGTATCGAAATTAGCACAAAATTAAATTCACTATAACACGCGTTGCAGTTTTAGCGTGTAGTGATGGTCAAAGGGACGCAACTTTCTAAACTTAATCAGCCGTTATGATTAGCCTTTAGTCTTCCAGAGAAAATGTGTCACTAATTACCAAGAGTCCAATGGACCCAATATTTTTCTTTTAATTAAATTTTATTCAAACTACCACTATATTATATATGCTATATTATATATATATATTATATATATATATTATATATATTATATATATATAATATATATATATATTATATATATAAGCTATATTATATATGCTATCAAGTGAATGACGAATTACTGTTTCTCACAAATTTTAATAAAAAAAAATACAGCTTACGGAATATATTATAAATTTTAAAAATTACAAAAATACAGAATTACAGTTCTTCATGGCAGTAAATGCAGACAACATTGGAATGTTCTTGGCAAACATGGATATTACAATTCTTACATGTAGTACAAGTTTTCCTGTCTTTTTTGGGGCCACACGAAGAACATCTTCCTTTTTTCTTTGGCTGAGGAATCTCAAATGAAGTTGAAGATCATCTTTTTTCTTTGTTTAGTTGAGAACTGTTAGTGAAACTAGAAGATTATTTGTCATATTCTTGTTTAGCCTTAGCTCCAGCAAGTTCCTTTCCAAACTGAATTTATGCACTGTCTTCTTTTATCCTTGAAACTTTGCAAGTGAAGCTGTTTAGCATCAATGAAAGCATTCACTGGACTTATATCAATCGTGTTGTAGAATATAACCATAAGCCATCTTTGAGTCCTTCTTTTGCAAGTGCATGTCTTTACTATCTTATCTAGGGTATCTACTCCTCCTTTTGTTTTGTTGTAACATGTAATAACTTCAGGTTTATTTTCCGCATTTTTTTAATCAATTGAAGGCTGAGAGTGCATTGTACTCACAAGTGTGACTAAATAAGTTTTCTTGGGACAATAAGATAGGAACATAGAATCCTTTTGAAATCCAAATATTGTGCTGTTGAGTGCTTGGAAGTTCAACTCTGTTCTTTCTAGTTGTTCCAACTAAAGTAGTTTTCTCACTAAGCAGCTTTCGAGCCAATCCTAGACTTGTAAAAAAATTATCACAAGTTATATTGCGACCAGTATTTTCTTTTACTAGGTCTTCAACAACTCTTGAACTTTGATCTGTCTCTCTCCCTTTTACTGGAACTTTTTCAGTGTCGATTTGCATTTTCCAGGCATAAGATGTTTCACTGTCGCATATTGACCAAAGATATTCCCTAACCCTAACCCTAACCCGGCTCATGCACACCCTGAGCAGGGTCAATGGATCGACACCTATCACAGCTCCTGACCATCTTTTGAATGCTCTGCCAAGTAACACCAGAGTCAACCCTCCTGGCAAGATGCAGGATTCTATCCAAACCCATGTTGTGCATGGCATGCAGTCTCCTTAGTTCTGAGTCATCCAGCCAACACGCTGCAGCTATCCCCTGCTCTGAATCTTCCGGTATCGCCAACCAAGCCTTTTTCATCCTGGTTAGAATGTCTGCCTTATTACTTTCTGAGGGCGCAAAGATCACACTCAGCTTCAAACCAAATTCAGCAACTAGCTCTCTCAGAACTCTTAGATGGCACTTTACTAACATCTCTGCAGCTCCTTTGGTTCAAACCCTCTTTTCATTAGTGATCACTGATCCTACCCATACAAGCATAGTAGCCAAATCAGTTCAGATTTCAGTAGAGTGCAATCCCCATCTCAGGGCCAGATTCACCCCCTTCAGCACTGTGTCTAACTCAGCCACGTTGATGTGGTTGTAATTATCTGCTTTTTGGAGCCAGGCTGCAATGCTCCACTTCGACACATCCAATTTCCAGGACAACCCATATTGCTATGCTGCTATATTGTACTATATAGTCCCGTTTTCCAATTTGGGCACATACCAGCTTCCACTTACTGGGTCTTCTACTCTTACCCTCTCTAAGATCTCCTGCACCATTTTCACCGTTCTCTCTCCCACTTTGTCTCCCCAGCTTACCCTGTCTTTTGACATAGCTGCATGCCGTTCAAAGCCATCATCTCTCACATATCGCTAATATTTTTCGTCTGTTGATGCTGGTACTGGAATCTCTGGTACTGGAATCTCATTTCCTTTCTGAAACACCAACACACCTGTTTTGTCTTTTTGGAGCTTGAACCCCAGTGTAGCTCCCCCAACCATTGGCTCCAATGGTTTTCCAGCCATCCCAAACTTCTTTAGGTGGCTTATGGCCTCTGCGGCAGACACTACAATCTTGTCTACCAGGATGTCATCTATATTGGAACTGGTGGCCTTTTTTACCTTGTCCACCTTTCCCAGGATAGATTTGAGCACTGTTGCCATGATATTTGGTGCAGAATTCAACCCGAAACCCAGCCTAGTCAAACTCTATGCCTGGCCCTTATATTGCACCAGCTCATACTGTCACAGTTTCTTGCTCACATGGAGCTGCAGTTTTGAGCAATATGACTTGTCTGCCTGCACCGGTAGCAAACAGGTTCAGGCTTCATCTCCACACAGTCCTTTACCATGTGCAGTCCTTGGCACTTCAAATTCCGGCACATAAATGGTTGCTGCCTATCCATGGCAGTTTTTCTCCACTCGTTCTTTACTGAACAATTGTTGCTGCCCTTGTCATCCGTCTCCATTTTCACAATGTCTCTGCAGACATCAGTCACATCGCCACCCATATGACACAACACATTGCCATTCATCTCTCGAAAGTCCATTACCAGCCTGACCTTGCCCTTATTATTATTTTATTGTGTCTGGGGAGAATCATTTTTTTAGTGCCTTATCAATTTAACACATTCACGAATTTCCACTCATTTACTTATTTATTTTTACTAAAATTTTCATTGCAACTTGCAACCTTTGCAATAGTCCGTTATCGGAATTCCATTAACAGACAGAGTTATTGAAAAGGTTGCAAGTCGCAATGAAAATTTTAATAAAAATAAATAAGTAAATGAGTGGAAATTGGTGAGTGTGTTACTCTCCCCAGGCACAATAAAATATGCTTCAACGCATGAATTCACATAAAGAAGCTTGCAAACCAAATACAAAAATGAAATTATTATTATTATTTGGCAGAATCATTAGCATGCTGGGTGAACTGCTGAGTGGCATTTTGTCCATCTTTATGATCTGAGTTCAAATTCCGCTGAGGTTGACTTTGCCTTGCGTCCTTTTGGAATCAATAAAATAAATACCAGTTGAGTACTGGGGTCAATATAATCGACTGTCCTCCTTCCCGAAATTTCAGGCCTTGTGCCTATAGTAGAAATTATTATTATTATTATTATTATTATTATTATTATTATTATTATTATTATTATTATTATTATTATTTTATGTTTGACTCTTGCTTTGCATTTGTACAAGTTGGATCCAAGTCTCACCCAGTGACCTCAAGAGACAACAAGTTAGAAGTTCATGTAGGTGTTATGCCTAGGGTACCATATATTTGGATTTGTACATAGTGTTGTTCTAAAGAATGTTTAAGAAACCATGAAAAAATTATGTTTGTTTTTAAAATTTGAGATCACATAGACAGTATTTTACGTAGGATATGGGCAGTTCCCATGAGCACTATCTTTTGAACTTCAGCCATTTTAGGGTTTCCTGGTATCTGAGCTAGGTAGTAATCAGCCCGTTTCGCTGTCATTCCCAGGGCACCTATGACAATAGGTATTGTTTTAGTCTTCAGGTTCCACATTTTGCTAATTTCTATTTCAAGATCTTTATATTTGCTCAGTTTTTGGTAGGTCTTGACAGATACGTTTATATCGATTGGGACATATCAATGAGGAGGCATGATTTTTGTCTGAAGTCTTTCAGTATGATGTCTGGCCTATTTGCATCTATCTTTCTGTCAGTTTGAATGGTGAAGTTCCAGACGAGTGCGATGTGATCATTTTCAAGTACTGGGGGTGGTTTGTGTTCCCACCAGTTTTTATCATGGGGCAAGTCCAGGTTTTTGCATATTACCCAGTGAATATATTGTACTATTATTATTATTATTATTATTATTATTATTATTATTATTATTATTATTATTATTATCATTATTATTATTATCATTATCATTATTATTATTATCATTATTATTATCATTATTATTATTGCTATTATGCGTCTGAGTTCAAATTCCATTGAGGTGGATTTTGCCTTTCATCCTTTCAGGGTCAATAAAATAAGTACCAGTCAAGCACTGGGGTTGATGTAATTTACTAGCCCCCTCCCACAAAATTTCAGGCCATGTTCCTATAGCAGAATGGATTATTATTATTATTTCTTTTACACACAACAGATCTGACTGTTGGAAAAAAATTCCTCACATCAAGCTACAATTAACCTTAAATGATAAGAACCTTCCTATGTACCCTAGCTGTCCCTAATAATACTGTTTACTGGAGCTACGCTAAACTATATTTTATGCCTATTTCCTCTATCCATCAGTTCAAATCTTTAGGAATGGTTCCTAATGCACCTATAACTACAGGGATACATTTTATCCACATTTTCCATAGCTTCTGTAACTCAATGGCTAGGTCCTGGCATTTTGCTATTTTCTCTAAACCTCTCATAGTCCCATCATTTGAGACTATAAAGTCAGTTATCAAGCATTTTCTATTCTCTTTGTCTACTACTACTAAATCAGGCCTTCTAGCTTCTATTACACTATCAGTCTGAATGTTAAAACTCCACAAAATTTTATATTTTTTACTTTTTAGCACTTTACTAGGTCCATTTTTCATACCACTTATCATTATGGTCAAATTCTAGCTTTCTACATAACTCCCAATAGATTATTGTCCCTAGGTTTTCATGTTTTCTTGTATTCTTTCTATGCCAGCATACTGCATTCACTAATTATATGAGTAACACTTTCTTCCTTTGATTTACACAACCTACATTGAGATTCTACTTGATTTTTGTCTAGCTTTTATTCAATCAGTCCTCAACATCTGATTTTGTGCTGCTTCTAACAAACTTTCTGTCTCCCTTTTCAGCTTTTCTTTCTGTCACCACAACCATGTCTCACTATTACTATTTTCTGCAACTATCTTCACTTGCCAGTCCGCTAGTATTGCTTCTTTTTCCTACATTTGGCTTTTTGGTTTCCTTATCTTACACGAGCAGCTCTCCTCACTTTTATCTACATAGAAGGCTATGTCTGCTCTAGTCTTCTACTGATATTAAACATCTACCACCTTCTTTTCCAGGTAATTACAATCGTGCTACTCCTGCTCTAGAATGAAGTCCTTTATTCATATTAAATTCCTTTCTAGTTCTTCTGTCTAGACATGCTAATTCAGATTTTGTCCAATCTACAAAACCTGCTGAATATCTAAGTAATGATACTGTCCAAGTATCTACAGCCTACACTTGATTTGGACCATTTAGCTTTGCCTTCATTAACTTCCTCACCCTTCATTTATAACTGCAATAAAACAAGAAACTTGTTAATTAAGAGGAATATAATTTTATTGAGTAGTTTAAGCACATTCAAAAGGGACAATATTATAATTTTGAATTTGAATTCAATTTCATTCAGTATCAAATGTTTCTCAACATCTAATTGTAACCAAATCCTCTGTCAGTGAGTCTGATAAGTTAGAATATTTCTATAAATAAGTGCAGTCAATATCAACTGAGTTACCATATTACTCAAACTGTAGCATCCAAGATGCATGATAAATTACTTAAAATAGCTTCCATAAGCTGTCTCCTGGAGCCTATTGGAAAGAAATAATAGGAAATTTCAGCCATTCACTTTGTGAAATGCACTAGCTATTTGTTGTTAATGCAGCTACATAAATATTTACCTGAAGGTTGTTATAAAATATGAGAGTACTTGTAAAATTGCAAAAATGCAAAATTGAACTATGATGGAATTTAACTGACCAATATATTTATCAATACATCTATTCAAGATTTTATAAACTTAGAACTCAGTGTGTGTGTGTGTGTGTGCACGCACATGCATATATATAATCCAAATAAGAAGACAATTACTTTTCTCAGGTTTAGAGAATAGTGAGTAAAAAGTGATCTGTAAAAAGTACCTTGAATTAGGTTTCTTCTCAAAAACAAAGAACATAAATGAATAAATAAAACATGACCTTATTTAGAAAATATATTTAAAAACTATCTGGTATATAGAATATTGAAATGAGAAAATTGTACAATAAATTAATATAATATAATTAAAAGTAATATAAATATATAAATTTAAAATATAAAAATTTGAAATAGTAATTTAAAATTTAAATATATATAAAATGAGTAAAAAATTAAACCTCAGCAAAACTTAAATCTAAATTCAAATGTGAAAGTCAAAAGTTTTTACTCATATGGTATTTTTTCAGTTGACATTTTAAACCTCACAGCATGCCTGCAGGAATTTAAGGGTTCACATCTCTGGTTCAATGCATGTTTATCCTAGAACAAGGTAAAGAACTTTTCTGAGAGACAAAGATATTCTTGTAAGCTGTCTATTTGCACTTTAGCTCTATAAACTATTCCTTTTTCAAGTGCAAATAGACTCACAAGAATATAAAACTTACTCAGGGTTTCAGAAAATTCATTCAAGACTAGGTTTTATTCCCACCAAAATTCTTTCCAATACTCTGAGAATAGGACAGCAACAAGTCTTGTAAAACATGTCTGGCAATTGAAGGAGAATGATACCTGTCCTTTCAATATCAGCTGGACAATTTTTGAAAAAGCACTACCATATAAACCTGGAGAAGACCTATGAAATGTATTCTTTGCCTCCCAGAAAAGTTCTTCACCCTGTTCCAGGATAAACATGCTTTGAAGCAGAGACATGAATGCTTAAATTCCTGCAGTTATGCTGCAAGGTTTAAAATGTCAACTGAAAAATACTGTATGGATAAAAATTTTTGGCTTTTACACCTACCATATAGTCATTTTTTTTTTGTATTACAATGCTAATACATATTTTGACTTCACGTTTTACATTTTACATCCGTCTTTTAAGAAATCCTTCGACTATTTTACAAATTTAAATTTAAGTTTTACTGAGGTTTAATTTTTTACTCAATTTTTATATATTTAAATCTTAAATTATTATTTCAAATTTTTATGTTTTAAATTTATATATTTATATTACATTTAATTATATTATATCAATTTATTGTACAATTTTCTCATTCTAATATTCTATATACCAGACAGTTTTTAAATATATTTGTATGTGTATATACTTTATAATGTATATACTTACCTTGATATGAAGATATATCAGTAGATATATGTATATATATATATCTACGTATATGTTTATTTGTATGCGTATCTATATGTGTGTGTTTTTGCATATATTTATGTAGATATGCATGGTGTTTTATATGTGTGTGTTTGCAAGCTGATCAAAGTACCTAACATTTGTTAGATACTTTTAGGAACACCAACATTCTAATCATCTTACTCTCTCTCTCTATTTTTCTCTTTTTTTTTTCTAATTTTCTCTTTCCCTTTCTTTTTTATTTCTTCCACCACTTATTTTTTTCTTCTTTTCCTCTTTTTCTTTCTCCTACCACTTATGATTTTCTGATTTTTTTTTTTTCATTTTCTTTCTCTAGCTTGTGACAACTAAGTTGTATATTTGAAACACACACGGAGAATTATTATGTGTGTGGATACATTTATGTATGTGGATACACTGGCTCGGGAACAAAATTTGCTTAGGGGGTGCAAACCCAGTCCCCAAAATATTATGTGCATATATTTATGTACATGGATACCCATATATGCAGTTGTATATATTTATGTTTTGCCTGTATTGGTTTGTATATGTATGTAGCTGTCCCAACACTTGTATGTTTAGTGTATATATTTATATATAGTTTTTTTTGGTATGTGTATGTATTACTGAATGTATATGTATTTTATGATGTTAGTTCTTAGTAAATATTTTTTATTTTAAATGGATATATCTGTTAATTTATTTAAATGTATTATTTTTTACCATTAATTATTTACCCTGGGTATACAGGTCTTTTTTCCTTCTATATAAGCTATTTTTTGATTTAAGGTTTTCTTCAATTTTTATAATATGATTTTAAACCATAATTGTAATTTCATATAACCAATTATTGAAAAAAGACATTAGTTGAAAGGATCTATGAAACAAAAGCATTTTCAAATGTGTATCTATCAAAGTAATTGTATATAACTTTATTGCATATAACCTTATTTTGCTCCATTCTAGACCAAATCTGTCCAACAAATGGGAACATGAAACTCTGAGTAACAGTTTTTGTGATGTCTTTGCAACTTTATTAATAAAGCATATTACTCTACCTCCAGTAACCAAGTACTATTCTTTCCACCTTGTTTTGCATTTATGTGCCTACTCTGGTATATATATATACACTCTCTGAGTGGTTGGCGTTAGGAAGGGCATCCAGCTGTAGAAACTCTGCCAAATTAGATTGGAGCCTGGTGTAGCCATCCGGTTGCACCAGTCCTCAGTCAAATCGTCCAACCCATGCTAGCATGGAAAGCGGATGTTAAACGATGATGATGATGATGATGATCACGAAAAAGGGAGAAGTGGTATGCCTTCCCACAGAAAAGTCCGGCAGAATGTCAATAGACAGCCTGCCGAACTATATCCAGGCAATGCAACCTCACATCGCCAATACGAAGGTAACAACCTTACAGGCGCATGAGGAAAGAGAAAAAGTCCTCAATGCCCACATGATGATGTGGACGATTGTCCTTAGACCCCAGAAGCGCACAGCCAACAACTTCCAAGCCTGGAACAATGATATCCCGACGCTGTATGGGCTCCGTAAGGATCACAAAGTAACAACTAATCCTGTAGTGGGACCACCAACAAGACCAGTCTGTGGAGCGAATGTCGCTAGTAACTACAGGATCTCCTACTTCCTCTCAATGATCATACGCCCCATAATCCAGATGTCACCTGATGTCTGTGACAGCACGGAAGATCTCCTCAGCAGGATCAACGACTGCAACAACACTTGCAACCTGACAGGGTGTATAGTGGGTAGCATGGATGTGGTATCACTATACCCATCTATCGACGTGGATTTTGCAGTGGAAAAGTGCGTGGAAATGATCAACGAGAGCGAAGTAGAGTTCCAAAAAGTCAACACAGAAGAACTGGGCCTCCTACTTAGATTGACATATGACGATGCATATCTAGATAGATACGACCTTAGAGATTTCTGCCCTAGTAGACGTCTAAGAGGTAGACCACCCACAATTACCTCTATGGCTAGGAAGACCCCTATAGAGAGATGGAGTGGATGGACCAGAGCCATACGGACCCCCACTAATATCCACCAGGTAAAGAAAATGATCGCACATGCACTAGGAGCTAGTATAAAGGTCACCCTAAAAGGCCACACCTTTAAATTTAACAACAAATTATACGCCCAGGATGAGGGGGCAGCCATCGGGGTTAGTATCGCCGGTGATGTGGCCAATCTTTTCATGGTATGGTGGGACAGAAGGCTTAAGGAACGCCTGACACAGAACTCCATACTCGTGAATGTGTACTCTCGATATGTCGATGATATCAACTTAGTGGTAAAGACACCCCCACAAGAGAGTACCCCTGAAATAGAAATAGAAACTAAGACTATGGAGAGCATCCAGCAAATAGCTAACTCCATCCACCAGAGTATTAGAGTTACGATAGACTACCCTACTAAACACCCTAACCATAGATTACCTGTATTAGATACGGAACTCTGGCTAGAAACTAAGAACAATAAAACCAGAATCCTCCATTCACACTATACAAAACCTATGGCCTCCAAGTACCTGACCCACCGGAACTCGGCTATTGCGGACAATGCCAAATTCAACATATTGATGGCAGACCTCGTCAGAGTAATGCGAAATGTCTCCTGCATGTGCGACCCTACAGAATTAAAGAGACATATACAACATTTCGTCCACCGCATGCAGTTCTCGGGTTACAGCCATAAAGAAAGGATCAGGGTTTACAAAGGAGCTATGAAGAAGTTTGAAACAATCAAACGCAACGATAGGAATGGGATTTGCCCACTCTATAGGAGCAAATCATGGAACACCATAGAAAGAACTAAGAAGAAAATAGGGAAGGCAAGCTCATGGTACAATAGCCACAAGTACCAAAGCGTCATGTTCGTCGACACCACCCCTAGAGGCGAACTGGCGTACCGCTTTAGAAGGGCCCTAGACAAACTTAAGCTAAGAATTAAGGTTGTTGAAAGGCCAGGCAACCCTATCAAATCCCTTATCAGTAGAACATACCCTTTCAGTAGAACCCCCTGCACTGATAGGAACTGTATCGTATGTAGATTTAGCCCACAAACGAACTGCAAAACCAGAAATGTGGTCTATAGTATAAGATGTACAGAGGGACGATGCAGAAATAAGACAACGACATATGTAGGCGAAACAGCAAGGAGTATAGGGGAGCGGGCAAACGAACATTGGAGGGAACTTAAGGAAGGGAAGAACTCATCAGTTCTGTACCAGCACGCTGAGCAAGAACATAGAGGCTCAATCAACAACATAGAAATTAAAATCTTATCTACACATAGCAGTGATGCAGCACTTAGACAAATTACTGAAGCTACACACATAATAGAAGGGAAACCTAGCCTGAATAGGAAACTAGAATGGAACACTAACATACGCCACTAACAAACCACAGCATGTGACAACATGTTACCCATAAACCAATAATAGGAACAAAGTATAATACAATACATAGATAAACAAATGGAATTAAATACTACATACGTTAACAAAATTTAATTAAACACATTAAAAAAAAAAAAAAAAAAAAAAAAAAACACACACACACACACATGAACATATAAATAAATAAAAACTAATACAAACGAACACGTATTAACAGAGAATATAGGTGATACAGACACTCCCCATACACACATGCACTTACAAAAGACACAGACACATTGAAGGACACGCATGCGTAGACACATACAATAGGAATACAAAATACAAAATGGCTGATAGTTAGCAAGGTGAGACACACATAAGAAAGAAGGAAACAAAGGACCACTGATGAGGTCACAGAAGTGTGACGAAAGAACTCTGGCCGAAATAAGATTAAGATTAAGATTAATGTAATATAAAGCTGAAAAAAAAAAAAAAAAAAAAAAATTAACACCAAATATACAGTGCGTGTGTTTTTATTGGCTAAACTGGCAATATGACCATCCCCAAGTACAACAATATATATATATATATATATATATATATATATATATATGTATATATATATATCACTATATGAAATCTCATGCCAGAAATTTGGACACCTTTTCCACATCTACTTAATGGATAACTGGAAAAGATACTTGGATGATTGTTTCATCATATGGAAGGAATCCTATGAAAAACTTCTAGAATTCAAATCCATACTTAACAACATACATCCCAGCATTCAATTCACTATGGAATTCAGCAAACATCATCTCCCTTTTCTTGATCTCTTAATTATAAAAACACCTAATAACCAAATCACAACCGACATCTACCACATACCTACAGACTCACAACAATACCTCCTTTTCAGCTCATGCCACCCAAAACACACCAAGATAAATATCCCCTTCAATTTAGCTAAAAGAATTTGCACCATTGTCTCTGACCCAACCACTCGAGAAATACGCTTACAAGACCTCAAAAAAACATTATTACAATGCCAATATCCCTCCACACTCATAGATTTTGGAATAAAACGTGCCAAGGAACTTGACAAAAACACACTAAAAACCAACCAACACAATAACACACCCAACCCCAAAATACTTCCATACATCTCCACCCACAACCCCAAAATACTTCTATACATCTCCACCCACAACCCCAAAACATCGAAGCATACACCACAATAAAAAAAACCTCCCCTTACTCACCACAGACCCGAAAATGAACAATATCATCAATACACATGAAGTCCTTAAATGCAAAAGGCAATACAAATCTTTAAAAAAAACTCTTAACCAATGCCAAACTACATACACCACTTCCACCCCCATCAGTTAAAAAATGTGCACACCCTAATTGTGATACCTGCCCCTACCTACTTGAAGGCTCTGAATTTACCTTCAAACGAGGAACAAAGTTTAAAATCAAAACCAATTTCTCTTGTTCCTCTGGGAACCTCATTTATGTCCTCACATGCGCAGGTTGCCAACACTTCTATATCGGACAGACGAGCCTCCCATTGCGTAGAAGAGTAGCAGTCCATAAAGAACAAATAAATCTCCCTCAACACCGCCAAATTCCACTCAGTGACCACCTAGACTCTTGCGCCAGAAACAAAAACCCTAAATTCCTTATATTCCCTTTCTATCAATGTAAAGACAGAATCTTCACACAAGAAAGAATCAACAAGGAGAATCTTTTCATAGATAAATTCCAACCACTTCTTAACACACAAACCCCTCAGTGACCTTATTTCTCTAAGAACAGACATAAACTTCCTTTTGACAAAGAGTCCATAACTCCAACTAAAGAGATTTGTCTTCCCTTACACACACTTCCTGTTTTGACACCACACTTCCTGCTTAACACATAAACCTTTAGCCCCTTTTCTCTTTTTTTAAACCTAACACAACTCTCAATTTCATGAATCCTTATTTTTCCAACTATTATCTACATGGATTACCATTGAACTTTGAAAGCTCAAAGACAATATAATGTATTGGTATATTTATTTTTTTATATATCATTTTTTTAATATATTATTTTTTACTTTTTTGTAAAAAACATTTTCATTCTCCTTCTTCTTGAAAATTTGCCATGCAATGAAAGCCGGTTAGAAATCTATATTAAAATATGCTTTCAGTTTAGCATTCTGCCTTATTATTATTTTTCATTTTCCTATTATTTCTCCACGTGCAATTAACACAACCCCACTATTTACTGACTTATATATATATATATATATATATATATATATATATAGATATATATATATATATATACAATTAAAGCATAGGGTAAAAAATCAGATATTAATTAATATCGATTTATTACCAGGAAGCTAGCACATTTAAAGAATCAGAGAGATTCAGAAAAAATATCTGAGATCTTAGGGGATTAAAGTATATGTTTATATATAACTATGACCACTAAAGTCGTCATTTAATGTGCTAGAAATAGACCACATGTGTCTACTAAGACCTAATGGTTCTCAAACGAAATTCAGCAAAATACCAAACGTATGCAGGCAAGACAGTGAAAATTACAGAAATAAAATAAAACCTTCTTAGCCATGGACCGGTTTTGAAATTAACACTCTTACCGAATGTCTGCTTCTCCTCAGCGTGAATTGTAAGGGAATCATAATTCTCAGAATCCTATACAAGTTGTTCCCCTCCAGAGAAACATATCTATATCTATATATATATATATATATATATATATATATATATATATATATATATATATATATATATATATACATACATATATGTATGTATATATATGACGGGCTTCTTTCAGTTTCTGTCTACCAAATCCACTCACAAGGATAAAGAACTTTTCTGAGGCTATAGGGCAATAGTAGAAAACACTTGCCCAAGGTGCCATGCAATGGGACTGAATCTGGAACCGTGCAGTTGGGAAGCAAGCTTCTTACCATACAGCCACACCTGTGCCTATATTGTTTATAATTCTTTATTCCAGTTCCAAAATTAGATGTTCTCCTGTCATAATTTTTATGCTTAAAGTTAGTTATATATATAAACTTCTTGTTATTATTATTACTATTAATGTTTATATCAACCATACTTTTAGTAACTTAAGAGTTATTCCTATGCTTATTAATATTATTCTTGCGATTACTTAGCTTACTTAAATAAGATTACTTGGTGTATTTAGTTTTATTGCGCTCTCTATCAAGGATTATCATATTTGATATCCTATCATTACATACATACCTCATTAATATACTTTGTATAATGATGTGTTTGGTTCTCCAAATCAACATTTTACTTTTTTGTATATTTTTTGTTGATAGTGCTTTTCACAATCAAATGGATTTGTCAACAAGTAGAAAATAAATTTTTCTGTTCTGTGATTAAAACATTATACCATTACATTTATTAGTTTTGTATTTTTTTTAATGAATTTATATTTACCATACAGTCATGATTTTAGCCTGGAATGCTGCTCATCATGAATGCACTTTTCTGTGCTAAAGGTCACTGGTATGGAGTAATGAACATATAGAAACAATGGAGCTTCTACCAGCTCATTCAGTCAGCTGCAAATCGTAGCCAAATTTCCAACAAATCACACCCTATTATTTTGAAAATAGAGGGCACACTGAATAATCTAGAACTAAATACGAAATTTCAGAATGAAGGTTAGGATGGTCTTGCCTTTTATCATAGGTCTGCTTAGTAAAAAGTTGGCCTTGGGTTGCTTTTATTAATATAATTCTATAGTAATTTACATTATTTTAAATAAATTATCATCATCATCCACTTATACTGCTTGTATGGTTTCCTATCACCATCCAATTTTATTGTTCTTCATATTAGGCAGATGAGAGGGATTGCAATTTATGTCATCACAAACTTGCTCGTCATCCTCTACTGCCCCTTCCTTGTTCCCACAAAAGAACTTCACTAACAATTTGCCATTAGCTCTCCGGCAATGCCCTGGGAATCTGACTCTACACTCTTTGATGACGTCTGATACTGGATGAAGGTTTGGTCAGATGATGTCTACAAGTGACATTCAAAGCCATTCTTATCATGTGAGTGTAGCTTCCATCCAATCTTCTTTCCACTTTTGTGGTATGGGTCCATGCTAATCAGCCAAAGAGGCTCCTTTTCATGTTGTCTGGAAGTCTAGATTTCCACACTAGAAATAACTTGTTGATACACCACAAACTTTACCAATGCATGTGTTTACATTGCTTTCACAGTTTGAAATTTTACAACCTAGGTAAGTAAATTTTTCTACACAGTTGAGAGGTGTACCAGATATTGTTTTCAGTGTTCCATTTTGATTTATGCTTATGTATTCTATTTTGTCTGAGTTAACATGGAGACTGGTACCTTTGGCTGAATGTTCAAGACTATGGAGAAGGGTTTCTACTCCACTTGTTAGAGGAGAGAGCATCATCAGCATGTCCATTACCCCTTTGTGGCTATGGTGTGAATCCATTGTCTTTAATGGTATTGACAGAAGTTCTGAGAACATAATCCAAACAAATGATGAGTATCAAAGTGTCACCTTGTAGTACTACTGCAACAATTTCAAAGAAATCTATTTTGCTATCTGGAGATCATACCATTGAATATGTGTTTTTGTAGAGCATCATAATGGCTTTTACTGTTTCATTTGGAATACCATATACTAACAGTACTTTTGCCGTTTTACCTCTATGAATCGAATCAAATGCTTTCAATGAATAACAAAGCAGCATTTAGATTTATAAATTATGGGACTCTTAAATTCATAGGAAGGAAAAAAGTGACATCATTTTTGTAATGCTAATTGCTATGCTGAGTTCTTATTACTGAGATTTCATTATTACAACATGTTACGCATTCCTACAAAAACAGTAGCCAATGAAAGGACATCTGTGTGGTTGTTTGACTTGTTAAACTTAGCAGCCAAATCTCCCTCAAAATCACACCTTACTGGCTTTAAAAATGAATACATTAGAGAATGTATTGCCTAAAAGAATTGCCATCACCACCATATCCTGCATTGCCTAAAAGGATATGGTGGTGATGGCTAAAATGCCTTTGGTTATAGACCTTATCAATTTGAATTGAAAGGGAGTTAAACAATAACAATTACAACAAAAACACAAAAGGAAGTTATTGACAAATAGTTTATTTAATGTTGTTACATATAAACAAAAACATTTATAAATCACAACCTTATGAAGCACAAAAATTGAAATGTAAAAAAAAGTACCAAAAATATATATATAGTAGAAACAAAGATTTCCAATTTTGTTTTCTCTCAAAATATTAGCAAAGCCATTATTGACACCAATGAAAATTATTTTACATTGATTTGTTGTTTGTAATGAGCTTCTCTGTAACCATTCAATGAACACAATTGATGTAATTAGTAGCCAAATCTTTCAATAAACTTTCTTCTTATTATCTTTAAAATGGTAATCACAGGTACTATATCCAAAATATTAAAGTAGTGTATGGCAGAGCATTAAAAAAAAAACAGCATGAACATTGCTAGAATACTAAACAAAACAGTGGAAAATGAGAAAAAAAAACGTCAATATGGTTTAATATGAGTGTTAAAATCTAATATAAACATGGTATCATGCTCAACTTCACAGTTCACAGATAATATTTAGAAATTAAGAAAGAACTATTAAAAGTTCAAGTTTTAAAAATGTTTTAGCACAATTCATGAGTGGTATGTAACTTAAATTATCTGAATTATTGCAGTAAGTATAGCAACCTTACTTCTAAAGAATATATCAACTGCTAAAAGATTACCAACATGAACTATAACCAAATTTTTTACAACTAATGTTAAATCTATTCAACAGTACAAGATGAAATATTAACAACATGAATGTTAGTTGAAATATGAAGACAACAGTGGCAACAATGAAAGTATATGTCTCCATCAACACAAGTTTAAATAAGACTCTGCAGATCTAAAATCTCAATATTTATAACTACAAGCTGCAATGGATTAACTGTACACTCTACCTGACAAAATCAAAAATCACCAAGCATCCTCAACCTAGGATCTTTAATGCAAAATGTAATACATAAATAAAATAACAACTAGTGATGAAATCTTGAGATAGACATCAGAAACCAACTAGATGCAGGAAAATTACACCCTATTAAGACGTTGATATTTTTTCTTTGCTGGTAAATTACTGGATCTAGTTGTATTTTGGCATGAGTGAATCAGATTATGATTTGTCACAACCACATATAAGTCACTACAGAGTATTAGTAATGTCCAGAAGACTTCCTTCTAAAAATTACTTCAGACTAAGTTGATGAAGAAGTAGAACCTCTAACTCCCAAATGCTATAAGTGGCACTCCATCAGTTATGATGGTGAGTGTTCCATTTGATCAGATCAACAGAACAACTTGCTTGTGAAATTAACATGCAAGTGGCCAAGCACTCCACAGACACACATAACCTTAATGTAGTTCTCAAGGAGATTCTGCATGACACAAAATATGACAAAGCTGGCCCTTTAAATTACAGTTACAAGCCATTTTTGTCAGTTGAGTGGACTGGAACAATGTGAAATAAAGTGCCTTGCTCAAGAACATAATGCACTACTGGGAGTCAAATTCAAGATCTTAAGATCGTGAGCTAAATACCCTAACCACTATGCCACATGCCTTCACTAAATACTATAATGACAGAGGAAGGAAGCAGAAATTAGGCCATTCAACCTCTTCCTATTACTACTAGTTTAAATTCCTCCCTCTAAACAAATCATACACAAATTTCTCATGAAGATATCAACCTCAGTGACAAGAGAACAGTTAAGTCAATAATTAGGAATTATTGATATCTATGAAACACAGGATGTTAAAAACAATAAAGCTGAACTTTTTACACCTACTTAACAAAACAATTGAGCTTAAAAAATTTATTACATATCATTTCCTTCAATGTCTCAGTACAATTTGTGAAGTAGTTTGGGCTTTCTTTTTTATCACTTCTAAGTTGTATATCATTAATATACTGATTTTATTTCAGAGATCATCACTGTGAGCACTTTTAACATACCTGATACCATTTTACAGGTAATTCAAAATGACTCAGCAATTATAATGTGCTTTCATAGACATGGGACTGGTACCACTACTTTCTAAGGATGAAGCAGATGAATGACAAATATTTTTCATTGGCCGGAACAGCATAGATGTTTTCATTCCATCAGATTTGAACTCTGCAAAACAGTGCTTTTGTTGCTCACAATGATGATCTATCTTGTTCACGAGTCATTTATTTAAATAATTTTTTGTTTCACATGTATGTATGGAATCAATTATTCAGACAAGGGATTTCAATCATTGCATGCTTTGTTCCATTGACTTTTCAAATTCAAATATTACACAGTGTAGAATTTCAAATTTATTGAGACAGGAAGAGAGAAATTTTTCAATTTTGCTATTGTTACTTAAGTGACTTCCAACAATGAGTATAAGAACAAAACACTGCTTGCCTCAAGCTCTTTCAGAAAACACAAAAATGAACACAAAATAATAAATGTACTTTCACTACTGAACAAACATTTGCAATCAGGAAACTAAATAACAATGTAGTGTAGGATATTTTAATACGAAACAGCAATTCCTAAAATAGTTTGATGATTACAAGCAATAACAATGTGTGGTGGCATACTTAAAAAGCCTATATATACAAAGATTTTTAGCCAACATTATAAACTGTCTTTATGTAGAATATTTTCATGGTCAGAAAATGAGTGATCTGCCAGACCAGCTTCAATCCTGCATTGAGATTTCATTAACAACTTAGTATATTCTCCTTAACTGTCCATGGAGACTCATCATAACCCAACTACTTCTATGGAGTTAAGTAAATCAGATAGACTGATTTGTACATATAACACATTCTAGTCAGCTAGTTCTATTAATAAGCTATACTGTACTACAGGATATATCTATAAACTTTTTAGCCTACATTTTACATATAGACAGATGCAAACACCTTGTCTTGATATACATTCTTTTCATAAAGAGAAAAAGAGGGACCAACTGGACTAGTTTCAATCCTGTGTTGGTAGTCATTAGTAACTGAGTAACTTCCTTAACTTTGAAACTAAATTTGAAGTTAATGAGGTTAACCACTGAAGCCACTGATTTGAAAACATCAAAAATTTGCCTTGATATCAAAAACTCTGGCATTAGGAACCCACAACTAGATAAACAAAAAAAAATATTTAAACAGACATCTGGTGAACCAGATAGTCACTTTTTTATTGAAAAGAAATAGTAATCCTGAAAAAATTTATAATTGCATTAATTTATTTTCATGTAATTTCATTGGATAAAAATAAGCTGTTTATTGAAGAAACTATCACATTACACACACACACAATAACATGTTAAGACAGCAATACAAAGATACACACACATAAACTGGCTTCTTCAGTTTCAAATCCACTCACAGGGCTTTGGTTGGCCCAAGTCTATAGTGCTCAAGGTGTCATGCAGTAAAACTAAACCTTAGAGTTGGGAAGTAAACTTCTTACCACATACCCACACTTGCATTGGTCATACACTGAATGATGATGATAATGATGATGATGACATTTTACATACTTTGGTTCATCTAGTTGTGGGTTCTTCATCCTAGATTTCGAGATAAAACTTAACTTTCAGTGATCATTCATTGATGGATAACTTCAATCATAAAAGGTCAAACAGATGAATCTAATGCTTTAGTTTGTGAAGCTAAGTATTTCTTTTGTAGTATCTGAAAAATGTTCTCTTCTGTGATAAATAAATATCAGATGACAACTTAGTGGATTGGCAAAAAAGACTAATAGAATAAGTACCAGGTTTTTTTTTTTAAATAGAACTAGTATTGATTTATTTGACTAAAATTCTTCAAGGCAGTGCTCCAGCATGGCTGCAGTCTAATGACTGAAATAAGTAAAAGATAAAAGAGCCATTGTTTCTGTGCGGGCATGAGTTGACAAATTTGAAATATAGTAATATATACCCTTCCACAAGATACAATCCTATAAGTTGTATTTCCTGAGATTGTGTTAAAGGGCTTAATGTCTGAATAGTCCTCTTGTTACAACTGACATTACAGAAAAAAGTATCCTGCAGAGAAACATAAGGAAGTGTCTACAGTAAATTTGAAATTGCAACTCAGGTGCCAGTAGCCCTGTATTTTATCCATTAGACACAAGGGGGTAAAATACCATCAATCCTAAAAATATTTTAACTCAGAATAGAAACAACAGAAAATGAAAGAAAAGTTTGTTTCAATTGCTTTTCCTCCAGGTCTCTCTACTATGGGCGACTTACACATTCCATGGTATATTTTCAGTCAATTTGCATATTCATAAAGATCCAAAGTTTTTATGCAATGTTTATTCCTAGTGGAACTACATTTTACTAGAATTATGTCTTTAATTGATTTTTTTCACCCTATTACTAGATTGGCATAACTACAGATTCCTGCCCCACCTCCGAATTTGGATGATCATAACTTTCAGAAAAATGGATATTTTTTAATGAAATTTTCTACGAGTATGTGTTATATCATGTAGATTCAAAACATACAAAACCTTTTGGGGAAAGTATTTTAGAAGGGGGTGGGGTGGAGAATTTCAGATAATTCACTAGCGTCCACTTCAATTCATCTTAACTTTCAAGAAAATAGATATCTTTTAATGAAATTTTCTACAAATACACCTCGGACTATGTAGATTCCACAAACATAGGAAGTTTTGGGGAAAATAATCGGGGGTTATTTTTGAGGACCGTTCCCCACTCTGGGGTGTTTCTGAACAAATCGTCCATATTTGTTTCATTTTCATAAATTTTCCAAAAAACTTTTTCTTAAAAGTCCCCCACAACCACCACATCACTTCGAAGACCTGAGTGAAAAATAAAATTAGAAAAATCCCAGTCAAAATGGAGAGAAAAAAAAGCACACACACATATATATTTAATTAAAAAAGTTGAAACAGGGAATTATTCCATTCAATGTCTTTCTGTTAGAAAGATTTAGACCTTTAGCTGGTATTTTTAGCATAACGAGTTTTCTGGTGACAGCTTCATTGCCTGCTGCTTCAGTAGAACTCTACGGATGCACAAACGCACAAAATGGAGAAAATGAAACAAATATGGACGAATTGTTCCAAAACACCTCCAAGTGGGGAATGGTCCTCAAAAATAACCTCCAATTGTTTTCCCCAAAAATTCCTGTTCTTGGAATCTACATAGTCCAAGGTATATTTGTAGAAAATTTCATTAAAAAATACCTATTTTCTTGAATGTTAAGATGAATTGAAGTGGATGCCAGTGAATTTTCCGAAATTCCCCACCTCAACGCATCCTAAAACATTTTCCCCAAAAGGTTTTGTATATTTCGAATCTACATGATGATATAACACATGTTTGTAAAAATTTCATTAAAAAATATCCATTTTTCTGAAAACTATGATCATCCAAAGTCGGGGGTGGGGCAGGAATCTGTAGTTATGCCACAAGATTGACTCTCTAAAGGCCCAACAGAGAAAATGTTCTTTGTTATCTGTGAATCCCATTCATTGTCCTTGATCATCAAATTCTCAGAGATTTTCAGTGCTTCTTTCTTTGATTGTTAGTTTACAGGTATCTAAATCATTGCACTCATATTTAATGACATCCCTCTTTATACTAGCAGGTCATTTCAACTATAAACACTCATAACTATATTATATACCTATCGTCCTCAAATTTCTTACAGCTTCAGTCTCACTATTTGTTTTACCTAGCTTCCATACACAATTTCCTACTGCCACCTTTCATTTTCCTTGAAACATATCACATTTTTTATGGATTTATCAACTCTATTATTCTTTCATGTTGTTCCCATTCTTGCTGTACTCTACACTGTACTTCAAGGATCTGCAAGTAGCTTATCTCTCTAAGTTGTTTATATTGATTTTTATTTTTCAGTGTTTCTCTCTATGTTGAAAAGCATCATTCAGTTTCTATATTAGCTTACATTTTATCATATTTCTTCTCCAACTTTCCCAGGAACATAAATGTATACATTCAGAAAAAGCTGATAATTCACTCTGTTGCCACTTGGAGTTTCTTGGTCACAAAATTGCTCATATAACAAAAAGATGCTTTAGTAGCCTTAATGATAACACATAGTGAAAAGCTTAATAGTGACAGTGAACTATCAATTTCTTCCAAATGAATACACTCAACAACATGGACTAAGAAGTCTTTCTCTTGTTTGCACTTCCAACACACACACACAACACACACCAGTGAAGGGAGAATAGACCTAAATGAGTAAAATAGGTTTATTCTATATATATATATTGGGTTGGCAGCTAAGTTCCTGCAGTTTTTTTTAATTTTGGAATTTATTGTGTTTTTAAGTTTTGGAATCTATTTTTTTCGAGAATTCTATTTTTGAATCATTTTGGAATCTATTTTGTTTTCTTTTTAGTTAATTTTAATTAATTTTTGTTTATTTTCAGATCATTAAAATGGAATGTCAAGTTAAGAAAAACGAGCATTTTCGACACCTCCTTCTTTTTGCTTTTAATCAAGATTCTAAGGCTACAAAAGCTGTTCACGCATTTGTGCTGTGTATCGAGAGGGTGCAATAGCTGAAAGAACCACTTGTAATTGGTATGCCAAATTCAAAAATGGAAATTTTGACATCAAAGACGCACCTCATTCTGGCCGTCCAGTCGAGTTCAATGAAGAGTGATTAAACCAACTTTTGCACAAAAATTCTCGTCAAATTACAAGGGAACTGGCAGTGAAAATGGAATGCTCCCACACTGCTATAGAGAAGCATCTTCACTCAATGGGATAGGTTCAGAAGTATGGAGTGTGGGTTCTGCATACTTTAAGTGACAACAACAAAAATCAGTGAGCCACAATCTCCGCTGGTTTGCTTGCTCATCACCGCTCAACTCATGGACACAAGCAACAATTTCTTTAGCGAATCATTACTGGTGACGAAAAATAGTGCCTGTACATCAATATGAAGCAGCGTATAGAATGGCTTAGTCCCGATAAACAAGTAACACCGCGTGTGAAACAAGATCTTCATCTGCGTAAAACGATGTTGTGCAAATGGTGGGACTGGGAAGGGATTCTCAATTAAGAATTGCTTGAACGGAACCAAATGGTCAACGCGGAACTCTATGTTCAACAGATGGAACGACTCAACACAGCTATTCAAGAGAAAAGACCTAATTGGCAGCATGGAGTTCTTCTGCTGCATGACAACGCCCGCCCTCATATACACAAAACATACAGGCGTTGGTACATGGCTAGATACATATACAGATGTATATAGGCAAAACATAAATATATATTAGGTTGGCAACTAAGTTCCCGTCAAGGAAGCCATTCAAACGCATGGCTGGGAAGTGCTGTCACACCCACCGTACTCTCCTGATTTGGCACCAACGGATTTCCACCTCTTTCAATCTCTTTTAAATGCTATGCATGGAGTTTCGTTCCGTACTGATGCAGAATTGAGAGCTTGGTTGGATCAATTTTTCGAGTCGAAATCGGGTGATTTCTACCAACGAGGTATTGAAAATCTTGTTGAACGTTAGAAAGAAGTTGTAAACAACAAGGGTGAATACATTATTGATTAATTAGTTGTTATTTTTTATTAATCCTTTTAGAAAAATTAAATTTAAAAAAAAACAGCAGTAACTTAGTTGCTAACCCAATATATATATATACACACACACCTATATGCATGCACACACACACACACATATATATATACATACACACACATATTCTTTTTATTTGTTTCAGTCATTTGACTGCAGCCATGCTAGAGCACCGCCATTAGTCCAACAAATCGACCCCAGGACCTATTCTTTGTAAGCCTAATACTTATTCTATCAGTTACTTTTGCTGAACTGCTAAGTTACAGGGAAGTAAACACACCAACATCGGTTGTCAAGCAATGGTGGGGGGACAAACATATATATACACATGCACACACACACACATACACTGGGCTTCTTTCAGTTTCCATCTATCAAATCCACTCACAAGGCTTTGGTCGGCCCAAGGCCATAGTAGAAGGTACTTGCCCAAGGTGCCATGCAGTGGGACTGAACCTGGAACCATGTGGTTGGGAAGCAATCTTCTTACCACATACACATATATATATAATGAATAAATAGGGATAAAGCCCCCAGGCAGTGACCATTTGAGCACTCAGTTATAATCCAGGTTATGACTAACCACATCAAGTTGCAAGGAGCACCTAGGACTATTTAAAGTAAGAAATTTCAATGTACTTCATCTGATGGATAAATCCTAGATTTGCTTCACTGGATTATAAATAGCTTACCTAGAATAAAGCCAAGACAATTACAATGAATACAATGAATATCTGCATATGTTTTTATGTCTACAGTCAATTATACAGCATATTTGATGTAAATGAGTATTACACACATTTCTGCTACATAGACATCTCAACTGGTTATTAGTCTGTGCAACTTAATTCAAGGTCTATCCACTAAAGTGCTGTGAAGCAAACTAAGTGTATGTAGGTTTAGCTAGCATTGTATTTGGTAGGTGACTATAGTTTTTGAGTGCAAAGAATGTGAGAGGACAATTTGGAAACTTGATATGGCTATAAAAACTGTGATAAGGTTGCCTCTATACTGACTGTAGGTTTGAATTTTGAAGAGAATACTAAACCATTAAGTAAGTCAAAGCATATATTTCTGAGCACACTAGCCTTAGGTGGATTAGGAATCAGTGAGTTGTAAATATTGCATACAATTACTGGTCACTAATTCAGATATAATTTAAATAAATGAGAGATATAAAATTTACCTGTAGAGCCGACAATTTGAATTTTTCTTTGTATAATAAAGTTTTAATTTTCATGTAGCTTTGTCACCCTATATGTGTTGCAAGAATTTTCAAATATGTAGTTTTACATATAAAGAATACTAATTACTACTTGATATAGGCAAACTAGATGTTACACTGACATTTACCTCCTATTTACATGGTGCTTACTTAATTAACAATCCTTTCTATGGAAGTTATTTGAATGCTCTTGTCTGTAAAGGAGCAGACATTATAGGGCCTGTTCTTGCCTATGAAGTTTAAATGTGAAGATATGGCACATTTCTTCTATGCATAAATTGTATCTTTTCCCTCTGATTTGCATAAGGTGTTCCACCTATTATTTCCCATTCAATTTTAAAGTTAGTGTTTCTATCCTTAAGATACCAGATATGCATTTTCTCTTTATCTTTAAATGATGCTAGATGATTTGCCAGTCTCATCTTGAAATTCCACCTGACGTAACCCTACACCTGTATACTATATTTTTCCTCAGACATTGAGCATTTAGGATTCAAATTTTATTCTTGCCAGAGCTACAAAGATATTTATTGATACTGACTCAGCCTGTGTTAATGGGACCATAATTAGATACCTTCACTGTTTCTTTGTCTACAAATCTAGTGTTTATATTTTGGTTATAGTCTCAAGTTTCTATGCTAATGTTTACTGTATGGTCCAACTCCATTAGGAATAATAACACTAGTCTCCTTTTGATGGCTTACCTCCATTTTGGTGTGCATTTCCCTGTCGTACCGTTTTGGCTCTGTGTGTGGTTGTTATCATGATTAAACGTTGCACAGTATCCAATATCATGATGTTGTTGATGGAAGATATTGGGTCTACTGGAGGTTTGTACTGTCTGTCAAGTCACAATAAGGACATCAGACACACAGTACTTTATGCAATATGCATACAACTCCAAGTAAAGCCGATTTTTGCAATACACCTATATAAGGTATTTCTAAAGTTTCCAATTGTTTCTTTAGGTTGGGTGGTATTGAACCCAATGCTCCAATGACAACAGAGGCAATCTTTATGTTTGACTCTTGTAGCTGCCACATCTTGATAATCTCAATTCTCAGGTCTCCAAATTTATCAATGACAACAGGGACAATCCTTATGTTTGACTCTCATAACTGCCACATCTTGGCGATCTCAATTCTCAGGTCTCCATATTTATCAATCTTTTCTCTTTCTTTCTGCTATGTCAATTATTAGACATTCTTATTTGTCCCTCCTAAACATTACTATATCCGGCCTTCAGTGTTCTAACACCTTGTCTGTCTGTAAGTCAAAGTCCCAGAGGATCTTTGCCTTCCCCTGTTCATCCTATTATTATTATTATTATTATTATCATTTTCATATACACTCAACAGATTAGACTGTTAGAAAAGAAAAGAATCCTAACATTAGGCTACATCAAGTAGCCTTAGATGCCAAGAACTCTCCTAAGTATTCTAGCTGTCCCTAATAAAAATGTTTTCTGGAGTTGTACTAAACTGAGTTTTATATCTCTTTCCTCTATCCATCTGTTCATACCTTTAGGGATACTTTCAAATGCACCTGTAACTACTGGGATACATTTTACATGCACTTTCCATAGTCTCTGTAATTCAATAGCTAGGTCCTGGTACTTTGCTATTTTTTCTATGTCTCTCATATTAATTCTTTCATTTTTTGGGACTGTAAAGTCAATTATCTGGCACTTTCTATCCTCTTTACCTACTACTACCAAATCAGGCCTTCTAGCTTCTATTACTCTGTCAGTCTAAATGTTAAAGTCCCACAACATCTTGTATTTCTTACTTTTAGTACTTTACTAGGTTCATGTTCATGCCATTTATCAGTATGTTTAAATCCTAGCTTTCTACACAGCTCCCAGTGGATTGTCTCCCTAGATTGTCATGTCTTTTCTTGTATTCTTTCTGTGCCAGCATATAACATTCACTTACTATATGAGTAACGCTTTCCTCTTTTGATTTGCATAATCTACATTGGGAATGTACTGGGTTTTTGTCTACGTTGGCTTTTATCCAATCAGTCCTTAATGCTTAATCTTGTGCAGCTACCAACAAACTTTCTGTCTTCCTCTTCAGCTTTCCTTCTGCAACTATAACCATATCTCATTACTACTGTTTGCTGCAAGTGTCTTTGGGAATCTACCATGCAATGCCTTCTTCTGCCAGTCAGATAGTTTCTGTTTTTTTTCTGGTTTTTAACTTTGTTTGGATTTTTGGTTTCCATATGTCTTGCTGTAACTCTAACAGCTTTTAATAAACTATCTTCACTATTATCTACATAGGAGTCTATATCTACTCTAGCTAATTCCACATAGTCTTCTACTGATATTAACCCTCTTCTGCCTTCCTTTCTAGGTAGGTATAATCTTGCTACTCCTGCCCTTGGGTGGAGTCCTCCATTCAAACTGAATTCCTTCTGCTGAGTATCGAAGTAATAATAATCTCCAAGTATTTACAGCCTTCACTAAATTCAGACCATTTCACTTTGACTTTATTAGCTACCTCACCCTTCTGATGTACTCCTCTCAATTTTCATTTTCAATTCTGTAGTTAGTGCTCTGTCAAATTCTAATACTCTTAGATACTTATAACTCTCTCCTCCTTTCAATGATTTTAATGTCTGGCCATATGGTAATTGGATGCCTTCGCTGTTGACTACCTGTCCCCTTCTCATGACTAATATTGCACACTTACCAATATCAAATTCCATGTGTATATCTTTGCTGAAGAATCTTACAGTCTGTATTAAGGAATCTATCTCTTTTTCATTTTTATTAAAAAGCTTCAGATCATTCATGTAAAGCAAATGGTTAATTTTCCATTACTATTTTCTGAACTGATACCCTGCCTTTACCTTCCTTAATACTAAACTGAGGGGGATATCAAACATAAGATAAATATTAAAGTGACAACGAGTCCCCCTGGAAAATTCCTCTTTTGATATTAACTTTCCCTAAGAGTGTGTCACCTGAGTAGAGATCTACTTTCCATTTCTTCATGCTACAGCTAATTAATTCTCTAATGTTGTCTGCTATACTGAATATACTCAAACATTCACATTATTATTATTACTATTATTATTATTATTATTATTATTATTATTATTATTATTATTATTATTATTATAATCAACATTATTATTATTATTATGTGATGAAAACTCACAGCTTATTTTGTTGGGTATGATGGGAAGTGTCAGCTGTCCACAGCCAGCAGACTAAGGTGACACTTGTTTACTAGTCATGCTTCAAGAACCCTGCAAAGAATTCTTGAAGTTGCATGCAATGCTGATTTTTGTAGGTGTTCTACCTTCACACTTGTATCAGTCTCTTTGACCCATGTTGGTAGTTGAGTGCTGATTCTTCCAAGTGCACCAATTACTATTAGTATCATGTCTATTCTCCCTATTGACCACAACCTTTGTATTTCCCATTTCAAATTGTCATAGTTATTTGTTTTTTCTTCTACTTTCTTTTTGATCCTGTTGTCACCAGGCCATGCTATATTGATTAGCATGCATGTCCTTTCTTTTTTATTCACCAAAACAATGTCCGGTTTCTGATGTCTGGTCAGGTGATCACACTGAATCACTGTATCCCACAGGATTTTGCAATTCACATTTTCGGTGACTCCTTCTGGGGTTTGCTGATACTGTGTCTTTGCTCTTTGTAGGCTGTGATTTCCACAGAGCTTCCAATGGATCGTTTTTGCCACATTGTCATGTTGTCTCTTGTTGTGCCAGCTTCAGGCATTCGCTAATGATGTGCCATACTGTTTCACCTCTCTCACCATTCTGCATTTGTCGTTATCAGCAGTGTTGTCTATTCTGCACTTCACAGAGTTGATCCTTAATGCTTGTTCTCAAGCTGCACATATAGGTGCTTTTGTCTCTATCTTCAGGTCACTCCTCCTAATCCATAGCCACCAGTCTTCTATATCTAGCTTGACATTCATATCTCTTGCAAACTGTCTGTACATTTTTTCTTCCATGCTGTTTCTTTTTTTGTTCTTTGCCTCTTTAAATTTTTCTTCCATTATACAATCCTCAGTTTTGATGATGCCAGCCTTCTTCACATTATTATTATGTTGTTATTGTTGTTGTTATTATTATTGTTATTATAATTGTTATTATTATTATTATTATTGTTATTATTATTATTATTCAGTAGTTTTATTTTTATAACGTGCTTTCACTTCACTACCGAGCGCAGCTCTGTGCGCCTTGGGTATGTGCTGTGGTTTGCTGTGGTGCTCTTATGTTTACTGTATTGAAAGTGTTTTGCGTAGAATGTGTGCAGTACCCAGTAGTGCAATTTTCTGTATGTTATATATATTTGTAAGTCCTGGTGTTTTTGTTATGTATTTGTCTGAATATTTTTTTATTATACCTAAGGCACCTACTATGATAGGAATTGTTTCTGTTTTTAGATTCCACATTCGAGTTATCTCTATTTCCAGGTCTTTGTATTTTGAAAGTTTTTCCATTTCTTTTAGAGAAACGTTGTCATCTGCTGGTATTGAAACATCAATTAGAAGGCATTTTTTTCCTTCATGATCTTTGACAACTATATCTGGTCTATTTGCCTTAATTTCTCTATCTGTGTGTATTGGCATATCCCAGAGTATGGTTGCTTTCTCGTTTTCTGTGACCTTTTCTGGCGTGTGTTTATACCATCTTTTTTCTGTTGCTATTCCATAATGTTGGCATAGCTTCCAGTGTATATAGGTCCCAGCTCTGTCGTGTCTGTGAATATATTCCTTCTTAGCCAGGACTGGGCAGCCAGAGATAATATGATTTATTGTTTCTTGTCGATCTCCACATATTCTACAGTTACTTGTTATATTTCTTTTCATTATGTGTTTTTGGTAATTTCTGGTGGGGAGGCTTTGGTCTTGTGCAGCAATTAAAAATCCTTCAGTCTCTGCTTTGAGTCCTGAGCTTCTCAGCCATTGCTGGGATTTTTCTCTGTCTATTTCTTTCGCATTTAGTTTAGCCCAGTATTTATTATTTATTATTATTTATTATTATTATTATTATTATTATTATTATTATTATTATTATTATCTTCATTATCATCATCATCATCATCATTATTTCTATTAACTACTTTACTACAGTCTTTTTTGTTCTGGAATTCTTCAAGTGTTATGCACTGCTACACTGAGTTTTACCTGTTGGAGAAAGTCAATCAAATAGTGTTCCTAAATGCAATTGTGTAATGTCTATGCAGCAGAAACATGTGTCAGACACATTTAAACCAAATATGCTGTATAATTGACTATAGAAATAAAAAGTTACACAGATGTACAAATCTCAGTATTCATTGTAAATGTCATATGTGTGTGTGTGTGTGTGTGTGTGTGTATAGTACCATCTACTCTGGTCAGAGAGGTTGAGATAGCCCTGAAACTGATAAAAAAAGGTGAAACATCAGGCAAGGTTTAACATCCAAAATACTGCAGGCCAGTGGAGAGCAGCTGTGGCAAATCCTGGCTATACATTTCAACTGCCACATAAGGGAAGAGTTTCTACCCTCTTAATGGAAAGAGTTGAACACCATCCTGTTGTACAAAAAGCGCAATTGGAAAGATCTCAGGAACTATTGTCTTATATGCTTCATGTTTCATAATATACAGGCTGTTTACAAAGATAATTGTATGCTTGATGAACAACAGCCAAGAGAACAGACAGGCTTTAGAAAGAACTTCAGCATGATGGATCACATATTCACTCTAATGCAGTTGTTGGAGCAAATGAAAGAGTACCAGTTGCCTCTGTACATCACATTCATTGACAACAAAAATGCCTTCAACTGTATCAAGATCAATGCAGTGCTACAATCTCTTGAGGAACAAGGCGTTGTGGCACAGTACATGAACCTCCTTAGGGAGGCAAATTCGGGATGCACTAAGGATATGGTCTTGTTATCATCACCTGTGCATGTCTCTGTTGAGAAGAGAGTCAAACAAGGAGATGCCATCTCTCTGAAGCTCTTCATGGCATGTCTCAAAATGGTCATCAGAGACATTAACTGGGACAGTGGCATGAAAATTAACAGTGAGCTGCTCACCCACCTCTAGTTTGCAGATGACATAACACTCATTGCAGAAAATACTGGGCAGTTACAGACCATGCTGGAGGAGGATCAATTGTGCAAAAACAAAGTATATTCAACACCTAGTCAAGTTGTGGTTGGAGGTAATGAAATTGAGGAGGTAGAAAGTTATGTTTACCTTAGGCCAAGCTATAACTATGGGACGCAACATGAATAATTGGTTTTTGCAGAGAATAAGATCAAGCTGGAGAGTGTCTAACTCAGTGAAGAGTGTGATGAAATCAAAGCTCAACAATGTCACTTGCAAAAACCTCTTTAACAGCACAGTTCTACTTACAGGGCTCTATACAAGTGAAATGTGGGTGGCAACAAAAAAGGAGAAACAGCAGTTAATAACAGCACAAAGAGCCATGGAAAGGTCAATGTTTGAAATTTCCTTGAGAGATCACATCTGAAATGAGAAGATCAGGGAAAGAACCAGAGTAAAGGACGTTATCGCTGAATAACATTTGAACAAACTCAGATGGGCCAGACATGCTGCATAATGGTAATCGGTGGACCCATCAGTTAGTTGTTGAGCAGTACCTGCATGAGCAGAAACAATCACTCAGAAGGCCTCCACTTAGATGGATTGACAATATAAAGAGAATAATGAAACTGCAATAGAGAAGGAGGACAAAATCAAGAAAGGAATAGATGAGATGCTGTAGCCAGTGGATTCAAAGTGACATCCGACAGTCTGACCAATCAAGGTGATATATATATATATATATATATATATATATATATATAAAACTATTTTATTCATTTCAAGTGTAGCTGTGGAATAAGAAGTTTGTTTCTCAACCACATGGTTCTAGGGAACCTGGGCAAGTGTCTTCTATGATAACTCTGAGATAACCAAAGCCCTGTGAATGGATTTGGCAAATGGAAACTGAAAGAAACCTGCTGTATATATATGTGTGTTACTGCTTCTTTATCTTAACAGTGCATGATGATTTTAAACAAGTATCACCATCATACAAGTGGTGTACTTCATTTCTAATCTTCATGGGGAAATATTACCTTACTTAAAAACAAGTGAGGGCTGGCAGTAGAAAGTGCATCTGCCATAGAAAAATTAGTCTCAACAAATTCTGTCTGATCCAAGGAAAAGTGAATGTTAAGCTGATAATGATGATTCTTCCCTCACTGCTACTTCCCTACCCCCATTACTCTCTTATACACAAAGTTGGATGAATAAACTTTTATGAAAATACCACAGAATATTGAATATTAAATATCCTGAAAGGATAAAGAGAGTGAATCTATGTATCCTTTCAGAATACTTTCCTTCAGTTCAATAATCTGCTGTTCTCACACATTCAGTTATCTGTATGAAAGAATAGACTTAAATAATAAACAAAACTCATTATTATAAAAGAAGATTAATGGAATGCATTATCAGGAATGGAATTTAGAAATGTATAAACTTAAATATAAATTACAAGAAGAAACATTACAGTGTGCATGCAAATAGAAAGAAAGCTGATAATCTGATAATCTGATAAAACATATTTTCAGAGAGTTATGCTAAGCTGAGCACAATAGTGTCATTCTTGTTTTACTTTATACTACATTTAAAATAATGTACAGAACCTGTCAAATACTTGATACTTCTGCAAGGTTCTGTGAAGATCAAATAATTATTCTCTAATACAGACCAATGTAAAAAACTTCTCTTTCCTATTAATTTCTTCTTTCTCCTTAAATAATACAACTGAGTAAATTACAAATTCTGATAGGAAAGTGAAACTAAAATCTCCTAGTTCAAATTGATGCCAGGTAACTGTTCCAAGCAGCAAACTTGTGTTGTAATATACAAGTCTAATTTCAAAGTAAAACAATATCCTGAAATAATAAGCAACTATGGTAGTTTAATGGAACATAAAATAGGAACTTGGTCAAGTATAACAAAGTAAATAGAAAATATGAATAAAAATAAAATACATGAGAAACATATCTAAATTAAAAAGAAAAGGCATAGGTAGAAACTCTATAAGATGTACCCAGTGTAAGCTATGGACACATAAGAGGTGCAGCAATAGTTTTTGTATGTGGCAGATGCTCAGGAACAATAAACACTGAAAATGTACAGAAAACAACTTTTGCCACATTCCAGGGAGAAAAACTAGAAGTAGTTGATAGCTTCCATTACCTAGGTGACCAAGTCAGTAGCGGGGGAGGGTGTGCTGAAAGTGTAGCTACTAGAATAAGAATAGCCTGGGCAATGTTCAGAGAGCTCTTACAAAGGGTCTCTCGCTCAGAGTAAAAGGCCGACTATGACGCATGTGTACGAACAGCCATGCTACATGGCAGTGAAACATGGGCCGTGACTGATGAGGACATGCGTAAGCGTGCAAGAAATGAAGCCAGTATGATCCAATGGATGTGTAATGTCAGTGTGCATACTCAACAGAGTGTAAGTAACTTGAGAGAAAAGTTGGACCTAGGAAGCATCAGTTGTGGTGTGCAAGAGAGATGATTGTGCTGGTATGGTCATGTGGCGAGAATGGATGAGGATAGCTGTGTGAAAAAGTGCCACACCCTAGCGGTTGAGGGAACCTGTGGAAGAGGTAGACCCAGGAAAACCTGGGATGAGGTGGTGAAGCACGACCTTCGAACATTAGGCCTAACCAAGGCAATGACTAGTGACCAAGACCCTTGGAAATATGCTGTGCGTGGGAAGACCCAGCAAGCCAAGTGAGACCATAATCCATGGCCTCTGCCAGGGGTGTAGCCAGCCCACTTATGCGTACCTTTCCTTCATACCTTTCTGCTTGCGAAGACCTGTTGAAGCAAGTGAAATCGAAATCAAACCAAATTCGACGACTGGCACTCATGCCAACCTTTCCTTCATTGGACACTAAACTCTGGTTGCAAAGACCTGTTGGGGCAAGTGAAATCGAAATCGTAATTGAACCAAATTCGATGACTGGCACCTGTGCCAGTGGAGCGCTAACAGCACCATCTGAGCTTGATCATTGCCAGAGCAGCTGTCTGGCATCTGTGCCTGTGGCACATAAATAGTGCTATTTGAGTGTGATCGTTACCAGTGTCGCCTTACTGGTACTTGTGCCAGTGGCACGTGAAAAAACATTCGAGCAAGGTCATTGCCAGTGCTGCTGGACTGGCTCCTGTGCAGGTGACACAAAAAACACCATTTTGAGCGTGGTCATTACCAGTACCGCCTGACTGGCCATTGTGCCGGTGGCACATAAAAGCACCCACTACATGCTAGCATGGAAAGCGGATGTTAAATGATGATGATGATGATGATGATGACACACATGTATACAAGAGCAAAATACTTTCATGTGCAAACACAAAGACATACAAGTAAAACATGTATACTTACCTACATTCAAAAATATATACATATATGCATACATAAGTATACATACACAGACACATAAAAAAAATACACACATTAATATATACATATGTACAAATACATACACATCACACATATACATATATATACACACATACATATGTAAACACGAACACAAGTGCATAAACATACCCACACACGCACACATACATACATACATGCACACTCAGGGAATACATACATACACATAACCTAAGAGTGTAATAAGAGCTAATTAGAAAAAAACAACAAAAAGATAATCAGTAAGACTATCTAAGGTTAATGAAAAGAAATTTGGACATATATTTACAAGAGGAAACTCTTTCATCTTTCGAATTTAAGATAGAACCGTTCATTTTCATAATTATATAAGACTCTTCAAGGTATAAAAGGCACATTCTATTTCTGCCACCTCTATAAGAGGGGGAGGAAGAAACAATATTCCAAGAAATTGAGAAATTTATATTGTCTCTTTTAAGTTGCCATACCTTTTTGGATAAACTAGTATTACTTTCTTTCCGAAGATCATTAAAAGATGATTTATGATTATTCAAACGTAATTTAAGAGAGGTCTGCATGCAACCTATATAATGAAACCTAGAGAGATCATGTGTAATAGTAGCTTTATATACAACATTTTTCATTTTACAATTACCTTTAACCTCACAGGTGTTAGGGTTTCTACAGTCACAATTGTTACTAATATTAGGTGTACTATTGTTATGTGTATGTGTGTTGATTAATATGTATATTTATAACTCTTTATGTTTTTTTTCTACTAGTCCACCTGTTATGGTATATTCTACTATACACATGTGGCCCTGTTTATTATACTTTGTCTCGACCTGTCACCTTTTTTTAAAACATACCTGTTAGCTTTTCATTCTTATCTTTATGTTATAGTTTACTGCACATATAGATGTGCATACACATTGATATGTCTGCCTCCCCGCCCTTTTGTCTCTCGTACTATTATTATTACTGTTATTTTTTCCCCTTTTAAAACTTGTTTGCAAATATCCGATTTTTTTTTATTACACCATTTGTATTCTCCTTTATTGTACCTTATTTTAATTTACTTTATTTTATTAAACCTTTCTTGATGTCCTTACAAAAATTTCCTCACACTGATGAAAATGACAATGCATAAATTTAATTATAATTACTATGGTTATAATTTTTTTCTTACATGTTTGTATTGTCCTTTGAAATGCATGTATGTATTGAATCCTATTTTGTATTAAATCTAATTTTGATTCAACATCTTTTTCTCCTCCATTTTTCTATAATTGTTTATGGTATTTTTATACCCATAACGATATTTTTCAACTACTATTTTGATATTCTTATTACTTGCTCTTACTGTTTTTTATGGATGTGATGAATCTTTATTAGAAATTATTCTTCCTCTCTTTTTGGACCTCTAAAAAAGTTTGAATTGTTCTCTTTTGAACTTATTTTTTCCCACATATGAATTTGCTTATTATTATACTTCATTCTAATAAGTCAATCTCTTATAAAATATTTAAAAATGGAGAAGATTAATTTGGAGGTATCTCTTAAGGAGGTATCTCTTAAGGAGGTATCTCTTACCTACATGTAAGGAATATATTAAAGATATTATGGATAAATTCCATGATCTCACAAAAAGAATCGGATGGAAAGCCTTCTTTTTTGACAAACACAATGGCACAGAGGAAATAAAATCGGATACCAACCACGAACTCTCAGATATTAGAAAGAATTTTAAATCCACAAGAACCCCACCTACAAATAAGATAATAGAAAATTTTGAAGATGATCTTTGGAACCTACTATGCAATATTAAGTTTAAGAAAAATATTCCAAGGAACAATCACCTATGATTTTTGAGGAATAAGGTCAACCAGTTTAGACTAGCACAAGGTATTATTGTCCAATCAGATAAAACAGGAAAACTTTATAATGTTAATACTGATTTATACAATAAACTTCTACATAAAGAGATAACTAGCAAGTATAAAGTCGTTAACGAAGATGTTCTTAAAACCAACAACTTAATAGCTAAGAAGACAATGAGTGATTACAAAATCAATGACATCACTGAAATATACCAACCTTCTAGACCCAGGATTACCCTGAAGGACCATAAACCAAATTTTCATTCAGATCCAAAAGTGTGGCTTATGTCAGACATTGGGAAACTTAGTAAACTTATTCTGGATAAATACCTTTATGTCCTTAAATCTAAAATTAAATTCCAACTATGGTCAAACACACTGGGAACTATTAAATGCTTAAGTGACATGAAGAAATCTAATTTCAATGCTTAAGTGACAAGAAGAAATCTAAATTCATCCAATTTGACATTGATAGTTATTATCAATCAATTAGTCCTATTCTACTTAATAAAGCTCTTATTTTCACAAAGAATAAGACTAATTTATCAATGAAAGAAATAAAAGTTATGCTTGAGGTGAGGAAGATCATAATTCATCATCAAGGAAAATTTTAGACTGGAAAGAGACAAACCAGATTACTTTGTTATACCAATGGGCACGCAACATTCAGCCGAAGTCACAGACTTAGTTGGGATTTATTTACTACACCTACTCCATAAAGAACTTCCAGAATTTGAAGATGGTCTCAACATGGATGATGCTCTGTTTGTAATTTGAAGTGCCTCCAACCGTAAAATCGAAATATATCAGAAGAGATTGCATAAATTTTTCAAAAGCCATGGACTTACCATCACCATTGAGCAGGATCACACTTCTGTGAACTTCTTGGATGCTAACTTTAACTTCACTACTTCAGCTTACCAGCCATACCAAAAACCTAATAGCAATATTACTTATATACATGCGCAGAGCAATCATCCTTCTAATATTCTTGATAACATACCTTATAATATTGAAAACAGAATTAACTCATTATGCTCGAATGAAGAAATGTTTAATAAGCATAAAGACTATTACAATCTGGCTCTTAGAAATGCTGGTTATAAATATAAAATTAAGTACAACAAATTTAACAATGATTTTTCCAATCATAACAACTGCTTTATGGATATAAATTCCAATAAACACACCACAATTTCTAAACACCATCATGAATTGGAACATCCTGGCACACGACTTAACTCTATGAAGCATATTTGTAAAGATAACTACACCATAGAAAAGAAAAAAAATTTAACAACTATGGACCAAATAACAAGACTTCTACCTACACCTAAATTTCTAATACGATAAACAATTGTAATGTCACTCGCAGTCATTATGAGAACAACATTAACATAGCCAGAAATAATAACACAAAACAAAATATTTTCACAAAAAAATCTTCTCTTAATTCTTCACATAATCTAAATCCCCCACACAACTACATAACCAATTCTAATGATGTCTCATATTTTCTTAATAATAATAATAATAATAATAATAATAATAAGAAGAAGAAGAAGAAGAAGAAGAAGAAGAAGAAGAAGAAAAACAACAACAACAACAACAACAACAATATTAATAATATTAATAATAACAGTAATAAGAAGAATAGCATTGTTAGTAATGGTGTTAATACGAGAGGTAGAAAGAAACCTATACCTTTCTTCCGAATGGGTGACACCATACCAATAAGAAACACAATAATAACATAATTTGGATTATATTTCCTTTTGCTAAACATTTGAAGTCTAATTTTATGAAGTCTATTTGTTCTATTATTAAATCAAATTTTAATAAATCTAGGTATGCTGAGATATTCAATAATAGAATGATTAGATTTGGTTTTTCTGTTTCTAATAACATATTTAGGATTATTTCTTCCTTTATCAATAGAAAATTAAATCTTTACCACAAGAATTTAACCCCCCCTAATACTTATACCAACCCCAATTATTCAAATAGCTCTGTATCTTCTACTAACGATTCCCATATTCACACAAACTCTTCCTCCATCAACACACATACACATAACAATAGTACACCTAATATTAGTAACAACTGTAACTGTAGAAACCCTAACACCTTTGAGGTTAAAGGTAATTGTAAAATGAAAAATGTTGTATATAAAGCTACTATTACAACACATGATCTCTCTAGGTTTCATTATATAGGTTGCATGCAGACTTCTCTTAAATTACGTTTGAACAATCATAAATCATCTTTTAATGATCTTCGGAAAGAAAATAGTACTAGTTTATCCAAAAAGGTATCACAACTTAAAAGAGATAACATAAATTTCTCAATTTCTTGGAATATTGTTTCTTCTTTCCCCTCTTATAGGATTAGAAATAGAACTTGCCTTTTATGCCTTGAAGAGTCTTATATACTTATGAAAATGAACGGTTCTATCTTAAATTCGAAAGATGAAAGAGTTTCCTCTTGTAAATATATGTTCAAATTTCTTTTCATTAACCTTAAATAGTGTTACTGATTACCTTTTTGCTTTTTTTCTAATTAGCTCTTATTACACTCTTAGGTTATGTGTATGTATTCCCTGAGTGTGCATGTATGTATGTATGTGTGCGTGTGTGGGTATGTTTATGCACTTGTGCTGTGTGTATACATATGTATGTATGTATATGTATTTGTACACACATATATATATATTTGTGTGTGTATTTTTTTATGTGTCTGTGTATGTATACTTATGTATGCATATATGTATATATTTTTGCATTTAGGTATGATGCATGTTTTACTTGTACGTCTTTGTGCTTGCACATGAAAGTATTTTGTTTTCTGTCTACATGTGTATATACAAGTATTTGTAGGTGTGTATGTATGTGTACTTGTTTTGTCTATGCATGTTTTTGTGTATGGATACATTAACACACACGCATATACGTGTGTATATCTGTGTATATATATATATCTGTATTTCTATATGTTTTTTTATATATGTTTTTACTTTTGGTGTATTTTGCATGCACCTTCGTGTTTTTTTTCTGTTTGGGCAGATGTGTATATATTATGTGTATTTTACATGTGTACTTGTGTGTGTGTGTGTATGTGTGTGTGTGTATATATATATATATATATATATATATATATATATATATATATATATATATATGCATTTATTTTATTTATTTATTTATTTATATGTATATATGTGTATATGTGTGTATATATATGTGTGTGTGTGTGTGTGTACATGTGTGTCTGTGTATATGTATTAGCATGTTTATGTTTTATGTATATGTTTGTAGGTGTGTATATGTATATATATGTATATATGTTTATATATATATATAGTTATATATATATGTGTATACGTATATGTAGGTATGTATATATTTTTGCATGTATATGTGTATGTGTATTTGATTGTATACGTGTATGTATGCATGTATATGTATATATATTTATTTATTTCTATTTATATAGTTTTATGTGAATACGTACTTCTTTATTTTATTTGTTGTATCTTCCCTCACACATGCACCCCTGTATAAGTGAGTGTATGTAAGTTTTTTTGTGTGTATATGTGTGTGTTGTGTATGTGTGTATGTATGTCTATGTGTATGACTGTATATCCTTATGTGTTAAGTGTATACGTTTTTTTCTATCACTTGTAATTTTATAGCATTTTTTTACTTCAAATATTCATTTTTTGTTCCTACTTTTTTCTGATTGTCTCTCTTGCCTCAGGCTAGATTTGAGTAAGGTAACTATCTTGAATTACACTGACAGGTCTTGTCTGATTGAGGTTTTCCCTTGATAAATTCTCTTTGGTTTTTTCTCAGCATGTACGTACATTTTTATTTTAATATTGTAGCTTTTTTCAAACATAGTCTTGCCTATCACATTTTAGCCTCGTGTAAAATATACATACATATATTTTTTTCGTTTTTCAATATTAATATGTATATGTATAACTCTCTATGATTTTTCTACAAGTCCACCTGCTACGGTATATTCTACTATACACACGTGGCCCTGTTTATTATATTTGTCTTGACCTGTCACCATTTTTTAAAACATACCCGTTAACTTTTCATTTTTATTTTTATATTATAGTTTACTGCACATATAGACGTGCATACACATTGATATGTCTGCCTCCACCCCCCTTTTGTCTCTCGTACTATTATTATTACTGTTATTTTTTCCCCTTTTAAAACTTGTTTGCAAATATCCGATTTTTTTCCCTATTACCCCATTTGTATTCTCTCTTATTGTATCTTATTTTAATTTACTTCATTTTATTAAACCTTCCTTGATGTCCTTACAAAAATTTCCTCACATTGATGAAAATGACAATGCATAAATTTAATTATAATTACTATGGTTATAATTTTTTTCTTACATATCTGTATTGTCCTTTGAAATGCATGTATGTATTGAATCCTATTTTGTATTAAATCTAATTTTGATTCAACATCTTTTTCTCCTCCATTTTTCTGCAATTGTCTATGGTATTTTTATACCTATAACGATATTTTTCAACTACTATTTTTATATACTTATTACTGCTCTGGCTGTTTTTTATGAATGTGATGAATCTTTATCAGAAATCATTCTTTCTCTCATTTTGGACTTCTGAAAAAGTTTGAATTGTTCCCTTTTGAACTTATCTGTTCCCTATATATATATATATATATATATATATATATATATATATATATATATATATATCCCTATATATATATATATATATATATATATATATATATATATATATATATATATATATATATACATGCACACACAAACACATTACCATTTAATGTCTATGTTCGATGCTCACATGGGTTGGACAGCATGTACATGTGTGTGTGTACATAAATATATAAATAAATAAATATATATATATGCATACATTATATAGATACATAGCTGCAGTCAAATGACTGATACAAATAAAAGAATATATATATAGGAGCGGCTCTGTGGTACGAAACTTGCTTCCTGACGACATGGTTCCAGGTTCAGTCCCACTACATCGCACCTTGGGCAACAGTTTTCTACTATAACCTCAGGTTGACCAAAGCCTTGTGAGTGGACTTGGCAGATGGAAACTGAAAGAAGCTCATCATATATATATACATATGTATGTACGTATGTATGTATTTATGTATGTATGCATGTATGTATGTATGTATGTATGCATGCATGAATTTGTGTGTCTGTGTTTGTCTGATGACAGTGTGTTTATGTTCCCATAAGTTAGCAGTTTGGCAAAAGAGACCAATAGAATAAAGCATTGCTTTTAATCAGATTTTTTACTGTGCATACTGGTAAAGGTTAGTGTAGCACATGCTGCTACCATATAACAGTTATTCACAAATACCTGTTCAGTGGTAGCAGGATGTGCTAGAAATACTAGCCAAATCAGTTGGATGTCAATCCCCACCACTTTTCTTTCTTATATATATATACATTATAGCTTCTGGCCCACCAAAGACTTGTGAGTGGATTTCATACACAGAAACTGAAGGAACACTGTCATATATATGTGTATATTAGTGTGTGGTGTGTGTGTGTGTGTGTGTGTGTGTGTGTGTGTGTGTGTGTGTGTGTTTGTACCCCTGCCATTGCTTTACAACCGATGTTGGTGTGTCTACATACCTATATCTTAGCAATTCGGGAAAACACTGATAGAATAATTAGTAGGCGGTGCTCCAGCATGGCTGCAGTCACATGACTGAAACAAGTAAAACAATAAAAAACTATGCCATATTTATCCCGAGCAAGGCCGGGTATCTCTGCTAGTAAATATAAAACTGAGAATGCGTGTCTGTCTCTCTGTGAATGTGTGTGTGTCTGTATGTGTGCATCACTAAAACTCGAGAACTACCCAACCAATTTCATTCAAATTTTACAGATGCCTTACTTAGGGTCCATGGAGTGTCATGGGCCAAAATATTTTCAGCTTCTTGCCTAATGCAAGCCAGGAGCAATCTCTTATCTCTTAAACTGTTTCGGTATTACATGTCAAAAGTGAAACAATAACATCTCTATTGTGATGTGATATAATAGTTTCACTATTATATGGTTTCAATTTCAATTAGTTTCACTATCTATTTATATACATATATGTATATGAATATATATATATATATATATATATATATATATATATATATATATATATATACACACACATATATATATATATATATATATGTAGTGAGAATTTACAAAAAAACAAAAGACAAAGAGGGGGGTGTAAACAACAAACAGATGTATTAGTTTAATGCGTGGGAAGTGAGAAAGTCTTTTACATTTCGAGTCTATGCTCTTCGACAGAAAGGAACACAGAAATAAACAGGGAGAGAAAATAGAAGTTTTAGTGGCTAACAATCTATCAGGGTGAATACATACATAAATATATATATATATATATATATATATATATATATATGGTACTTGCCCCCACCTTTTGGAGGGTTCAGAGTTCCACTTTAAACAAGGTGAAATATTTAAAATTAAATCAAATTTCACCTGTGCCTCAGAAAATCTAATCTATGCCATTACATGCTAAGGGTGTGGTACTAATTATATTGGCCAAACAGGAATATCACTCCGTAGAAGAACCACTCTCCACAAAGAACAAATCCACCACCCACAATACAGACAGATACAGGTCAGTGGACACATAGAAAGGTGTACGAAGAATCTCAATCCTAATTTCCTAACTTTTCCCTTCTATCAATGTTCACAGAACACCTCAATGCAACAAAGAATGAATAAAGAGTCAACTTTCATCAAGAATATCTTCTACAACTAAATATGAACACATAACATAATACAGAACACTACTAACCTTTCATTTAATACCACTAACCCCCATACATCCCATACACCATTCACATTACAGATCTAGGTCTACCCTAATTGCACCAAATCCAGAACTACTTATCTGCCTTACACATAATTTTTTTACTCAGGGACTAGTAGACCTGACACCGTTCAGTAATCGGTGTGCATTCAAAGCAATGATTAGTAACATTACGAAACTGGTATGCTTTTGAATCTCTTTAACAATTCACAATAATGACTTTTATTACTTTTATTCCTACCTCAGTTCATCTAATTGTATATATCTATTGTTACTTTTCATAAAAAGCCTTTACTTGTTTTGATTTCCAATGTGCATTTTCACTTATTTTTCTTCTTACTTTACCCTTACATTTCCACGTGTAGTTTCTATTTTGTTTTTGTAACATATTTCTATTATATATATATGTGTGTATATATATATATATATATATATATATATATATATATATGTTAAATCTCTGAACGAGGTGTTAACAGTAACTGCACGATAAAGTGAAGTATATTTGCCATTTAAATGTGGCTGACCCCTAAGGGTGGATGTTACTGTTGCTTTTAGCCCCAGGAGAACATCTCCTCCAGCTGGCTTATCGACACATATCTGTGTCCTGTCTATTTTTGCCAAGGGAAGTTATCCCTCCCATCTTGATCTGCGATACGTACGGACCCGAGTTTCAGGGTTATTTCCCTTCTTCAGCGTACGATAACGCTGAAGAAGGGAAATAACCCTGAAACTCGGGTCCGTACGTATCGCAGATCAAGATGGGAGGGATAACTTCCCTTGGCAAAAATAGACAGGACACAGATATGTGTCGATAAGCCAGCTGGAGGAGATGTTCTCCTGGGGCTAAAAGCAACAGTAACATCCACCCTTAGGGATCAGCCACATTTAAATGGCAAATATACTTCACTTTATATATATATATCTTTGTATATATACATGTGTGTGTGTGTATATGGAAAAGAATCCCATAAAACTCAACAAGTTTGATAAATATGGAGAAGAGAAGATGTTAAAATGTAAGAGAAATTTAATTTATGCAGATGATTGTTTCGAACAGTGATATTAATCATGCAAATTCATAGTTGAATAGAAATAATTAAATTAATTATATATCACTGTTCTCCTCAGTGCAAGAAGTATAAACAAAAACTTTTGACAAAGGACTTGATAAAGGAAATAACAGTGTATAATTTCGAATATACATATTTATCTTTATGAGAAACCAAGTATTTACTATCTAAATTAACAATATTAACAACTGTTTTTCTCTTTTTTAATTTTTTTTTACCTTGAATTTAATACATGCAAATGAATATTAGTTCTTAAACACAACTCCATTTTACATACCTTTTTTCTCTTTAAGTATTGCAACCCCTCTAATACTTGTTTATATCACACTCCAGCAGTCCTTTATACACTATATCCTCTAGTTTAACTTCATTCTCATGTACAAAAGTTTTTTTAAATATACACCACACTTAGTATTGTTTCTAGGTCATATCCTAATTCAAATATAGCTACGCTTTTCCATTGGACATTTCTGTACAACTTTTTTTTACATACACGACTTATTTGGAATTAGAATTACTTATCTCCTTACTTTTCTATAGAGGGAATGTCTCATTCAACCTTTTTCACTTATATTTTCAAATAACCGTTAGTTGCCTTAGTTTTAGCCTATATCTAACTAGACTCATATTTCTTCTTTCTTTCTCATAAGGATAAATATGAATATCCGAAACTATACTGTGCTATTTCCTTTATCAAGTCCTTTGTAAAAGTTTTTTGTTTATACTTCTTGCACTGAAGGGAACAGCATCTCTTCAACTATGAATTTGCATGATTTTAATATCGCTGTTCGAAACGATCATCTGCATGAATTAAAATTCTCTTACATCTTAACATCTCTTCTCCATTTTTAACAAACTTGTTGAGTTTTATGGGATTCCTTTCCATAAATTCACATAACCCACCATATACAAGTATTATTTTCATAATTGCAAACTTATGCCAGAAAGCTGCCAGCAAAATATGAAGAATCTATATTTGAAATCTTTTTTGGAATCCTCCAAATTAAAAGACGAAATATAATTCAACCTTTTTACACACACACACAAACACACACACACATACATGCATACATACATACATACATACATACATACATACATACATACATATATATATATATATATATATATATATATATTCAAGGCTTGAATATGGTACTTATGCGAAGGCACCCGAATATCACATCCCAAAAAGGATGGGTGATTAAAATCAAACAATAAGCAACACGGATTTCAAAAGTGATTGCAGTACGCACGTTTCATGCTACTTCAATTTATTTAAGTAATGTGAGCATTACCTTAAATGCAATATGAAGAGCAATCTTCAGCTGCACGAAAAAATGCAGAAAAAAAGACATATTACAAATGTGGCAACATATTAAAACCAAGTGGGAGAGAGCATACATAAAATCCAAATGAGAGGAAGAATATATAAGTCCATCTTGATAGACCCTGCTATGTCAAGATGGACTTATATATTCTTCCTCTCATTTGGATTTTATGTATGCTCTCTCCCACTTGGTTTTAATATGTTGCCACATTTGTAATATGTCTTTTTTTCTGCATTTTTTCGTGCAGCTGAAGATTGCTCTTCATATTGCATTTAAGGTAATGCTCACATTACTTAAATAAATTGAAGTAGCATGAAACGTGCGTACTGCGATCACTTTTGAAATCCGTGTTGCTTATTGTTTGATTATATATATATATAGTCAGTTAATAAAAAACATATATCAGAAGGATGCACACTCTGAAGAATAGAGCAGTAATTATTATTTGTGGATGCAAAACCTTGGGTAACCCTATGTCCAAGATATAAAATTTTTGTTGTAATATATATTCATATATAAACAGCATGGACGATGTTTGTAAGCCATTCAAGAACACACAAAAATTGTTAATTTCACTTCAACATTTGAATTTCATCTGTGTCAAAATAATTTTGTCACTTTGAAACTGCGACCTGTTCACTGACAAAACTTGGTGCTGCATCTGAGAGAGTAACAGTTAGTTCACGATATATATGTGTTCATGTATGTATGTATGTGTGTGTGTGTGTGTGTGTGTGTGTATGTATGTATGTATGTGTGCATGTATCCATTACACACACACTCACATATACATGCACACACACATACATACATGCATACATAGATATATACATACATACAAACATGCATGCATACATACATATATAAACATATATATCATGAACAAACTGTTATTCTCTCAGATGCAGCGCCAACTTTTGTCAGTGAACATGTCGTGGTTTCATAGTGACAAAAATATTTTGACACAAATGAAATCTAAATGTTGAAGTGAAACTAATGGTTTTTGTGTGTTCTTGAATAGCTTACAAACATCTTCCTTGCAACAATTGTTTTTGTTTCAGCACACAATCTCAGATCAAGTCACTTGCTATGCAAGTACATCTCTGTAATATATATATATATATATATATATATATATATACACATACATACATATATTGTAACTAGACATACATGAACCTTGTAAGATGCACCTTAATTTGTCTCAATGAAGCATTCTAATTTTAAAACAAATTTCTAACTAGTTGGAGTCTGCGATGAAACAACTGGAAAGAACAATAATGTAAATGTGTGTGTGTGTGTGTGTGTGTGTGTGTGTGTGCACATGCATGTGTGTGTGTTATTTCTTCTGTATCATAGCAAGAGTCAGTTGTATGGCTCTCTAATTTTAGTTTTAGATGGTACCAGTCATTTGTGGTTATTTTAATGAATGAATGTTTATGTATGAGCATAATTGAATGTTAACATAACATGTATAATTGTGTTTCTAAGATTTTTGTTTGCATACATTTATAATATGAAGTGGTTTAAACAAAGAAAATTAAATAAAAGTTTTTACACACACACACACACACACACACACACACAAAATAATATAGGCACACATATACAAACACAATACATTTTTCAATGCTGAGAGTTTAATCGTTCCATTTGTTGTGAGGATATCTTAGCCCCTTTGGTATCTCCAAGTTGAATCTGAGCCATCATCAAATGGTACCAGAAAGCAGTCATATTTGGTTCCAGTTCAATGCCCTGCAAGTTATAAAAAGATTTACTTTATAGTTTGTCAGTTATATTTTCTTTACTGTCAGCAGTTTTAAGTCGTGGTTCATGTAGAAGCTGGGATAAAAAAAAAAATTGTAGCACTTACCTCATATATATATATATATATATATATATATATATCACTTGCAGCATGGAAGGTGTTTATAAGCCATTTAAAAAACATACAAAAACTGTTAGATTCACTTCAGCATTTAAATTCAATTTGTGTCAAAATATTTTCATCACTTTGAAACTGCGACTTGTTTGCTGACAAATTTTGTACTGCATACATTATATATATATATATATATATATATATATATATATATATAGAGAGAGAGAGAGAGAGAGAGAGAGAGAGATGGAAAAAGGGAGAGAGAGGGAGATTAAGGAGATAATTATAATCCTGGCTATCATCCCATTAGCAAATCATGTCAGATCTTGGCTAGTCTAGTATTCTAAAATTGAAAGGAGATCCATAAAACTTCGACTGATATAAATGAAGAATTACACAACTCTAAGGTCAGATCTAGTAAGCTTAAAATAAGCTTTGCAGAGTGAATAATAAAAGTAATAATTTAAATGAGGAAAGAAGTCAAACTCACATTACAATTGTTTTCATTGACGGACAGTATTTTGTTCCATATCTCATACAATGTTATGCAATTTATAGTGTTATGTAATGCATGCTATAATATATGGAAATATGTAATAATTTTATAGTCCATTCACCTCCTCAGACTGTCATGATTTGAAGGCACCATTAATCAAATGAATGGTTTGGGATGAGTTCATTTGTGTATGTCACAATATGTAAATAAATGAAACACTTAGAGCTTTCATTTAATATCTCCTGTTGGTTTTAAGACAATAAATCTAAACAAAAAGTTTTAGAAGTAAGTCAAAAATTAAAATAAAACCAGTACCAGTTGGAATTTATCCTATAGATCAAAGCATTATCTGTAGAATGATCATCAGCCATTTAATGACTTTTGTGACAGCAATAGCAGTAAGATTCACAAAGAAAATCTGTTTTTAATTTGCCCACCCCTTTCCCCTACAATTCTGTTGAAACCATGTAAAGGCAAATGTAAAGGATATCCTATAAATCTATGATACCATAAAAAGAAAAGAAAAAGATAATTAAGAGATTATAAATTGAAAGTCCTCCCCTTGAGGGAGGGAAGTTCTTCTTTAGAGCACTCAAGAATAAGTTAGGTAAGTGGGATTTGACATTTACTGCAAACAATAGGTTAAACTACATTACATTCTTGTTGCATGATTTTCCTTTAAATCTATTATACTTTCTATATTCTTTAGCTATACTCCTAGTCTTGGACACTTTATCAATATCAGGCAAGAGATGCTTACTTCTATCTACTGTATGATTAACATCTACTCTGTCATCACATATGCTACCAGTTTTTAACAATAGTAGATTGCTTGTTTTTGCTTTGGTGGTTTAACCTGGTATGGTAAGAGCTATTCAGTGGGCAGTTATCGATTTTGTTTATGTTAGGCTGTGTAGAGGAATTACTGCCTCTACTTTTAGAGGTTATAAATCTGACAATACTGCTACTTCTAGTAATCTATTCTTTGGTCTATATTTAATAGTTTCTTTGTATTCAGCTTTTCTAAGAGCACTGTTATAGTATATGACATTCTTGTTGGAAATTTTTTCATTTGCTGATAATTTAGAGATCCTAGATAATACATTATTAACTATAAAATTGATTACTGCTTTGGAATAATTAGAATTTTTGTGTACATAATGCAGATTTTCATTTGGCTTGTGATACAGTCTAAATAGACCTGTATTAAGCTCAAGTGTAAAATAAAAAAAAAATTACTACTTTCTATTCCTTTTTTGATAGAAATAGATAAATGTATATTTTAAAAAAGTATCTAAGTGTCTAACTTATTCTTTCAGGTTCTATTTTAATGTGTTTCTTGAAAATTGACTCACACACAACAGACACACCAAACATGCAATTCCATCATCAGCTGCCATTAGGATATCATTTTGGTTTTGACACCTGTGTAATACCATTTAACCTGGCAGCATCAACAGCATAAAAAAATATAAATGCTGCCAGGATTGGCCACAATGCTTCTATGAGGTCCAACTCTTGAAAGTTGCTTTTTACGTGCCACCAGCATGGGTGCCAGTTATGTGACACCAGCATTGGCTATGAGTATGATTTTACATGACTTGACAGGTCTTCTCAAGCACAGCATATCACCAAAGGTCTTGGTCACAAGTCATTGCTTCTGTGAGTACACAAGCACACATACAGAGGCATGGCTGTGTGGTGCAAAGTTTGCTTTCCAACCACATGGTCCAAATTTCAGTCCTGCAGTATGACATCTATGATGTGTCTTCTGCAATAGCCTAGGGCTGAGCATTGTGAGAGGATTTGGTAGACAGAAACTGAAAGAAGCCCATGTATGTTACAGTTTCCAAGTTTAACTTCATGTGATATTTGTAAATGAATGTCACCGTCAAGCAAGCGAAGTCCATCATTTCCAATCTTCCATGAAAACATACCTGATCATGGAGAATATTACTTTGTTTGGAAACAGGAAAGGGTTAGTGATAGGAAGAGCATCTGGGTGTAGAAAATCTGTCTGACCTAAGCAAGCATAAAAAAACCTGATGTTAAACAATAATGGTGATGATATATAAGGGTGGGCTGAAAAATTCATAGGCTGACTATAAAGGAATGATGCTAGGCTGTGAAATCACGCATGCACTAATTTCAACTCTCCTTCTTATTAACTGCATTGTTTCTTTCCAGCTAAAATGACATCTGACTGTTCAAAAAAGACTTCAAAAGTAACTAGTAGTGACTTCTCTTGAAAATGGACAAAACCCGGCATCATGGTGTTATCAAGTACCTGCAGAAAAGGAGTTAGCCCTCAAAGACATTCATGCTGACATGCTTGCTACATTAGGGAATGATGCACTAGCGTTATCAACAGTGCAAAAATGGGAAGCTGAATTTAGGAGGTGAAGGGAGAGTCTGGAAGATGACACAAGGTCTGGACGTCCTGAAACTGCCATCACTAAAGAAAACAATGATCATGTTTTATCACTTGGTGATGGATGATAGGTGATTGACTATAAATCAAATAGCTGATACTATTAGTGTGTATCATGAAAGAGTTGAGAATATTCTGCAAAATGAACTTGGCATGATGAACGTTTCTGCTTGATGGGTGCCATGTCTTCTGACACCTAATCAAAAGTGCATCAGGCTGATCACATCTGATATTGTCTGAGGCAGATCCTGCTGGTTTCCTTGAGTGTTTCCTAACCCAGTATGGGTGTTGGGTTCATCACTTTCAGCTAGAGACAAAGAGACAATCCATACAATGGAAACACTCCTCCTCACCTGCTCCAAAGAATGTCAAAATCGTTTCATCAAAGAAGGCCAAGGTCATTGCAAGAAAAGTGATAGCCTCAGTTTTGGGGTATTTGGGATATTTGGGAATTTTTCTCAGAATATTTTGCACAATAATTTTTAAAGAAATCTGGACATCTTTCTTATTGCTAACCATTCAACTTCAAATTATAATTGTTAATTGCTGGAAGTCAAGTAGACTGAGATGTACATATAGTGTCATTGTATAGAGTGGAAGTTCAATACAAAGTTTTGAACTCATTATCTGGTGGTTAATAATCCATTACCTTAAATTTGAAGCCATTAAGTCTTTAAACATTATGTTACTGGGTTTAGTCTTTCAACTGTCACCATGATGGGGCATCACCTTCAAAAATTTAATTGATCATACTGACCTCAGTACATATTTCTATCTGGCAATTATTTTATAGAACTCTGCTTGATGAACAGCCAGCTTTGAGACATAGTGAGACACAATACTCACTTAACAACAAATGTAAACACACACACACACACATATTAGGTGCAAGAATGACTGTGTAGTTGAGAAGTTTGCTTCTCAACCGCATGGTTTCACATTCAGTCCCTCTGCATGGTACCTTGGGCAAGTGTTTTTTACTATAGTCCTGGGCCAACCACAGAATTGTGACTGAATTTGGTAGACAGAAACTGCAGTGTTGTTCATCAGAAAATGACTGAAAAACATGTTTATAAAGAAGAGTTGTTTGCTTCATACTCCTCATGTGCCAATTCTGTTCATAAGAAAGGAACAAATAATACAATGTGGCTGTAGGCCGTTACACCTGGGCAACACCAGGGTGCATTGTTAGTTTATATACACACACACACACACACACACACACACACACACACACACACACACACATATATATATATATATATATATATATATATATATATATATATACTAGCTGAGTAGAGTCAATAAACACAATACCAGGCAATTTTCAAAGTACAGGGTGTCCACAAGGTCTGGGTACATGGAGTAAATAAAATCATAAGATAAACAATTAAATATAAGAAAGAATAATTTCTTAAAGTATATGTTAATCCCCATGTACCCAGACTTTGTGGACACCCTGTAGAATGCCTTTATTTCAATGTTTTTTGTCAGACCGTGTACAGAGAGTGAGAGAGAGAGAGTGTGGGAAATATGTATATAGAGGGGAAAGTCTACAAGAGAAAAGCATAAATGAGAGCGATAGACATCTATATAGATGCTGTTACAGATTTTGAAATTTTAAAACTAAGTGAAAATTTTCAAATTTAGTATATTGTTGTACCTCTTCACACTGAATCTGATTTTGTGACTCATTTATTCCAGAGAAATTTTAGAAAAATTTTACAAAGGTTTAAAGTTTGATCGTTTTTACACATCAGAAAACAGGATTTGGAAGCTAGCATTTTCTGTGTGATAGCTGTCTATCACAAAATGAAAGTAAATATTATAAAGATGAAGTTTTAAGCAAAATGAAAGCAATTATATGTCATATCAAGAGGGAGGGAGAGAGAGTGGGAAGCAGCATGTGTGACAGAAATATATATGGAGTGATAAAGTGTGTGATAAATATATCACACCCTTAAAAAAGAGAAAGAGAGAGAGAGAGCTTGATGATATAAAAGAAAGAGAGAGCTTTATGGAGACAGATAGAGAGTGGGAGATCTGTTGATCTAAAAGTTGAGTTATTTCTCAAAACAAATTAAATTTTTTGATTAATTGCAACTGATGTCATTGGTTCAAAGATTTTGAAAATCGAATCCATTTTTCTTGAGGACACACCATTTCAGAGCCTTTCTGTGATATATTCACATACATATGCACATACTTTGATTTATATAGTAGATGTGTAAGTGTGTGTTTGTATGTTTGTATGAATGTGTGTGTGCATGCGGGCATGCATATATATGTATATCTATATATATAGTTCTCTCTCTCTCTCTCTCTCTCTCTCTCTCTCTCTCTATATATATATATATATATATATATATATATATATATATATATATATGTAAAAATATGTGACACTTATTCAGTAGCTATGATAAAACTCCGAGTTTTGGATGCCAGGGTGGGAGCCCATGCCAACATCTTTTCAGTTATCCGGTCATTGAAAATTCCTGTGAAAAATGACCATTAAAACAAAGGGAAATTACTGTGTAGTGACAAGGTCAAGACTCATCTAAAACTGCGTATATTATCGCATGCACGCATATATTTTTATGTATGCACACATATATCTATATATGCAGGCACCCGCACACACGCACACAATCACAAGCGCGTACTTATAAGGTTCCTTGTACGTGTCTATAGATGTACAGGAAAAAAAACAGGGTGGAGGGGAGAAAACAGAAATTCAAAGTTAAATATGACTTTACTTGTGCCTCAGAAAACCTTATTTATGTAATAAGATGCTCGGGCTGCCACGAAAACTACATAGGGTCCACAGGATTATCGCTCAGACGCAGATGCACTCTGCATCGACAGCAGATTGCATGCCCAGAATACCAAATGATAACTCTTAGTGAGCATATTGAGAAATGCGCAAAACAAATGCTACCACAATTTATAATCTTTCCTTTCTATCAATGTGCCATTAGAACACCAACACAAATTAGATTAAATAAGGAAACCTTTTTCATTCAAAAATACAAACTCAAACTTAACCATTGCTAACACATTTAAATAGGGAAATTCATCACCTCACTGAGAGGGAAAAAAATATAGAACAAAACCATGGTAAATTAATCAAATTCTACCACCTCCTAGATTTCGATTATCTCCCTTATACCGGAAGAAATCCCTAATTACCTCCCCCTATCTAGAACTCTTCTTTTTCAGACTGGAGCGAACACATGTTACAATGAAGTAGAGAAATTTGAAAAGACAACACGAAACCGGTTATTTCTCCAAATACAATGTTTATATACCAAAAAAATTTTATAACATTTTTCTGACATAATTTAAATATATACTTTAACCATGTAACACAAGCCTTCTGTAGTTTTTTCACTCTTATTATCTTTTATACATCCAACCATGTGCTTTCACATACCAACTTTCTCACCTATATATATATATATATATATATATATATATATATATATATATATATATATATATATAAATATATATATATATATATATATATATATATACATTATCATCATCATCATCATCATTTAATGTCTGCTTTCTATGCTGGCATGGGTTGGACAGTTTGACAGCAGCTGGTAAAAGACTGCACCAGATTTTATTGTCAGTTTTGGCATGGTTTTTACAGCTGGATGCCCTTCCTAACACCATCCACTCTGCAGAGTGAACTGAGTGCTTTTTATGTGACACCAGCACAAGCAAGGTCAGTTTTGGCAAGGATTTTACAACTGGATGCCCTTCCAGATGCTAACCACTTTACAGTGTGAAGTGGATGTTTTTTATGTGGCACCAGCATTGGCAGGATCACCCAGTAAATTGCAAGAGAAAAATCCTTTTGAGAGGGGAGGGGGCATTGGAAGAGGTGATCTTGTGCCAGTTGATGAAAGGCTAGAGTGTGACAGAAAGACAGAGTCAAGTGCTTTGCTGTAGAGGTGATACATGGTTATCTGGTCAGAGAGAGAGGGAGAAAGAGAGAGTGATCAAGAATGAGAGAGAGAGTGGAAGAGAGTGAGAGTAGAAGAGAGAGCAGGAAAGAGATGATGAAGTGTCACGGCATACTCACAAGGAACAAGGATCAGAATATAAGTGGGATGATAGAGTAGAGCAAAAGTGAGATAAATGGTGGCGAAGAACTGGGGCTTACCCTCAAGGTATGGGGGTCAAAATATAAATGGTAGGGTATTGCCAAAAGGAGTAAAGATTTCACATGAATGCAAAGAAGTGGGGGCAACAGGATAGCAATGATCCAGTGACCAGTGCTGTGAGGACAGGATTGGGGAGTGAGTGATAAGCATAAACATGGCAGTGAGATGTGGAGACTCTACTCCAGACTGGAGTGGTGTCTCAGCATCTTTCACTTCTGTAATTTGAGACACATCTTGGATATCAAGTGGACTGACCACATCACCAAAGTCTTCAACCACACCAAAATACCCAGCATATTCAACCCTGCTCCAGCAGCGTCATCTGTGCTGGCTCAGTCATGTACATTGCATGCCAGACTGGAAGATCCCAAAAGACCTCCTGTATAGGGAATTGTCCACCAGCACAAGAGCACGTGGATGACCTCATCTTCATTTCAAGGATGTCTGCAAGAGGGATATGAAGTCACTTGATCTGGACATCTTAAGATGGGAGGAGGTTGCAAATGATTGCCCACGCTGGAGACAGGGGAACAAAAACAGGAACTTGCCATTAAAGAAAAGCACACTCAACAGAAGGAAAAACCAGTAGCACCCACAGAGTACTCTTTCAAATGCAGTCACTGTATACATGACTGCCACTCCCATGTGGGCCTCTACAACCACAACAGATGCTGCACCACCATCAGCAGCTGACATAATTTCTTTGGGTGCAAATCCATGACCTCTCAAAACTGACAGATGCTTACTACTAGTGCATGAGAAAGAGGAAATGTGGTGAAGTGATGTAGTTTGGTTTGTTAGGGTAGGATGTGTGAAAAGTTTTGTAGAACTCAGTTTTGCTGAAGTGGGTGGGTCTTCTCAAGAACCTAATATTGCCAGACATCCTGCTCCATTGTCATCTCCATGAGCATTTAGTTTTGAACTCCTCTGTTATGGCCTGGAGGACTATGATGAATAAGATCGGTCCTCACTACTTCATCTATGTCTTCCTGGGTCTCCTTCTTTCACAGGTACCATCCACTTCCCTTGATCAGCACTTCTTCATACAGCTATCTTCATTCCAATGCATCACATGTCCAGACCAATGTAGTCTTCTCTCTTGCATGCTGCATCTGATTTCTCTTATGCCCAACTTTTCTCTCAACACATTTGTACTTTGTTGTACATCCACCACTGATGTTGCACATCCAACAGAGCACACTACCTTCATTCCTCTCTAGCCTATGCATATCTTCTGGATTCAGAGCTCATGTCTCACTACCATGGAGTATAACTGTTAGTACACAAGCATCACACAATCTACCTTTCACTCTGAGAGAGAGAGAGAACACTTGTTGCCAACAGAGGTAAAAGCTCACTGAACTTGCTCCATTCTATTCTTATTCAAGAAACAATACTTTCAGAACATCCTCCACAATTGCTAATTTGGTCGCCTAGGCAACAAAGACCATCTACAACTTCAAGAGAGCCTCCTGGGCATTTGAGATAGTCTGATTGTTTCCTTAATGCTTTTTGTTCCTGCACATCTGCCACATATGAAGATGATTTTATCTGTTAATCTGCCTGAGATTCCACTGCACCTCTTATGTGTCCATAACTTACACTGGGTGCAGCAAATGGAATTACTTCCAACTCATTTCCTACATATTGAGCAGGGCCATTTACTTGATGGAAAGAGATTTACCTGCTTTTTTGCTAACAACAACTTTGGTCTTCACTAAGTTAACTTTAAGGTCTCTCAATTCCAGGTTTTGTTTCCATACCTGGAAATTCTTCTCAAAATCTGCTACAGATTCTACAATAAGAGTGAGGTCATCAGCATATAGAAGTTTCCATGGGCATTTAGTTTTGAACTCCTCTGTTATGGCCTGGAGGACTATGATGAATAAGAGTGAATTGAGAACTGAGCCCTAATGAATCCCTACTTGTATGCTAAATTCATCACTGTATTCATGGTCGATTCTCACCCTACTGACAGCATCACTGTATATGGCTTGCATAGTTCTAACAAACTACTCATCTACTCCTAACTTCCTTAGAATACCAGATAACAGAGCAAGGGACTCTGTCAAAAGCTTCTCCAAGGTGACAAAAGTCAAATACACTGACTTACTTTTGGCCTAATACTTTTCCTGCAGCAAGGAAGATGACATCTGTGGTACTTTTCCCAGGTACAAAACCAAACTGCATCTCATCTAGTTTAATTCTATTCCTAATCAATAGAATATATATATATATATATATATATATATATATATATATATATATATATATATATATATATATATATATATATATATACACACACACACACATATATACACATATATATACATATATACATATTATATATATATATATATATATATATATAAATATATATATCAATAGAATGTATATATGTATATACATATATATATATCAATATAATGTATATATGTATATATATATATATATATATATATATATATATATATATATATATATATATATATATATATATATATATATATATTTATACACACATATACATGAGAGCTTCTACCTCTCTTGGTAACAAAGGGCCTCTCCTTCAGAGTGAAATTGTATGATGCCTGTGTGTGAACACCTATGCTTACACACCAGTGAAACATGGGCTGTGACTACAGAGGACATGCAAAGGTGAAAAAGAAATGAAGCTAGTATACTTTGCTGGCTGTGCAATGTCAGTGTGCATGTACAACTGAGTGTGAGAAAAACTGGGCATAAAAACTTGAGAGAAAAACTGGGCATAAAAGGCATCAGATGTGGTGTGCAAGAGAGACAACTGCACTGGTATGATCATATGATGCATATGGATGAGGACAGCTGTGTAAAGAAGTCTCAATCTCTAACTGTGGAGGGAACCTATGGAAGAGGTAGATCCAGGAAGTCATGGTATGAGGTGGTGAAGTATGATCTTCAAATGTTGGGCCTCACGGAGGTGATGACAAATGACCAAGACCTTTGGTAATATGCTGTGCTTGAGAAGACCCATCAAGCCAAGTGAAACTGACTGTAGTTGTGGCCGTTGCTGGCGTCATGTAAACGGCACCCATGAAATTGTAATCATGGCCATTGCCAGTAGAATGATCTTCAAATGTTGGGCCTCATGGAGGCAATGGCAAGTGACCAAGACCTTTGGCGTTTTGCTGTGCTTGAGAAGACTCGTCAAGCAGAGTGAAATCATAGTCACAGCTGTTGCCAGTTTCATGTAAATGGTACCTGTTCTGGTAGCACGTAAAAAGTACTCAATACACTCTTGGAGTGGTTGGTGTTAGGAAGGGCATCCAGCTGTAGAAACCATGCCAAATCAAACTGGAATCTGGTGCAGCTCTCTGGCTTACCAGTTCCAGTCAAACCATTTAACCCATGCGAGCATGGAAAGCAGATGTTAGATGATGATGATGATGATGATGATGATGATGAAGATGATATACATATAGATAAAGATAGATATGGCTGGTCTAGGAGGTTACCTTGGGTTTCACATCCATGAAATGCTTAGCTTTAAAGCGTTTCCCCAGACTCCAAACCTGCTGGCCTATGGCTTCTCTAGTAAGTGGCCTCTCTAGAAAATGGAGGAGGAAAAGACTTTGTTACTATATGTCAACATAAATGTCATTATGCATGCCAGGAAAACAGTGTTGTTCAATAAAGATTTGACCTGGATCAAGCAATCCGACCATGTATGCTCTTTTGATGTAGCAATGGTGGCCTATGACAGTGCTCATTTATGCAACCTCATCGGATCATATATCCTCAATGCCCTTATGAAGAATTTCCCCTCTATCCTCTTTGGTCTCTACAGGGATGATTCCCAACGGGCACACCCTAGACAGACTTAGGAAAGATCTAATTAGCACCATTGACTCCATGGAACTGAAAATCACTATCAAGACCAATTTCACCTACACGGACTTCTTAGATATTACACTTGACTTGGGCTCCGGTACATACAGGCCCTAACACAAACCAAATGAGAGGCTGACAGGCATCAATACAGCCTACTGTCACCCAACCATCATATTAAAAAACCTGGTGAAGGATGTTAGCAAGAGGACCACAAAACTTTCTTCTAGCTGAGAGATTTTTGATGCAGCAGCCTCCTACTATAAGCAGATTTAGGGACTGTATCTCTTACATGCCAGGCCCCAATACCTGCAGAAGGAAGTGCCATAGGAATATCATTTGGTTTTCCCCCTCCCTCATCATCATCATCATCATCATCGTTTAACGTCCGCTTTCCATGCTAGCATGGGTTGGACGACTTGACTGAGGACTGGTGAAACCGGATGGCAACACCAGGCTCCAGTCTGATTTGGCAGAGTTTCTACAGCTGGATGCCCTTCCTAACGCCAACCACTCGGAGAGTGTAGTGGGTGCTTTTACGTGTCACCCGCACGAAAACGGCCACGCTCGAAATGGTGTCTTTTATGTGCCACCCGCACAAGCCAGTCCAGGGGCTCTGGCAACGATCTCGCTCGAAAATCCTACGGAAGCCAGTCAGGCGGTACTGGCAATGGCCACGCTCAAAATGGTGCATCTCATGTGCCACCCGCACAAGAACCAGTCCAGGGGCACTGGCAACGATCTTACTTGGCTTGCCGGGTCTTCTCACGCACAGCACATTTCCAAAGGTCTCGGTCAGTAGTCATCGCCTCGGTGAGGCCCAATGTACGAAGGTCTTGCCTCACCACCTTAGCCCAGGTCTTCCTGGGCCTACCTCTTCCACAGGTTCCCTCAACTGTTAGGGTGTGGCACTTTTTCACGCAGCTATCCTCCTCCATTCTCACCACATGTCCATACCAGCGCAATCGTCTCTCTTGCACGCCACAACTGATGCTTCTAATGTTCAGCTTTTCTCTCAAGATACTTACACTCTGACGGGTATTCACATTGACATTACACATCCAACGGAGCATACTGGCTTCATTCCTTGCGAGCTTACGTATGTCCTCAGCAGTTACAGCCCATGTTTCACTGCCATGTAGCATGGTTGTTCGTACGCATGCGTCATACAGTCTGCCTTTTACTCTGAGTGAGAGTCCCTTTGTCGCCAGCAGGGGTAAGAGCTCTCTAAACTTTGCCCAGGCTATTCTTATTCTAGCAGCTACACTTTCAGTGCACCCACCCCCACTACTAACTTGGTCGCCCAGATAGCGGAAGCTATCGACTACCTCTAGTTTTTCACCCTGGAATGAGATAGAAGTTGTTTCCTGTTTGTTTGCAGTCTTTATTGCACCTGAACATCTGCCACAAACAAAAACTAACTTGCTAGTTAACCTGCCTTTGATGTTGCTGCACCTCTTATGTGTCCATAGCTTGCACCGGGTACATCTTATAGAGTTACTACCTACTCCTTTTCTACATACTGAGCAGGGCCATCTACCTGAAGGGGTTTGTGTTTTATCTACCTTCCTACTTATTAGGATTTTGGTTTTAGCTAGGTTGACTCTAAGGCCCTTCAATTCTATACCTTGCTTCCACACCTGAAACTTCTCCTCTAGTTCTGATAGTGACCTTCAACATAAAAATGTGTCTAGGTAGGATATTCCTATGGCTAGTAGATAAACACTTCACATGATCACATAAGTTTGGATGCATTTTCAAAAGTCACAACCTAAGGGTCTCTTTTAGCTGTGTACCCAATATTAGGAGCATTCTAGTTAACAACCCTAGACCATGGGTGGAGGCAGGAGGCTCATGCAGGGACCACAACAGATGCCCAGTGGGAGGCAATTGTGAAAGCAACGAAGTCATCTATGAAGCTGAGGTGGTAGCCAACCCTAATAGCAACATCAGCAGCCTTCTCAGTGACTAGTACAGTACCAATAGCAACAACAGCAACCTGAACAGAACTAGCAGCAAGCACCACTGTCAGTAATAACAATAACAGCAATGGCAACATCCAGAACAAAGTTAGTAACAGCACCATCGCCAATGATAACAATAATAACAGTGACAACATGATAACAGACAACAGCTCCAGCAACACCAACAATGATGGCTATAACACCACCAACAGCGTCACCATCAATGATGTCCCCTATGCCAACATTAATGGCACCAGCACCAGTACAAACGCCAATGCCAGCTTTAACAACTCTGATGCCAACACCAACACCAGCAACAGCAGTAGGAGCAGTGTCAACATCAACAGAAACAGCATCGCCAACATCTGCACACAAAGATACATCGGATGTTCCAGAAACACATTCAAGCCACATTTTGGGAAGGAAGCCAGATGAGTAAGACATTGTACCTAGATAGGCCAGCAGAAAGGGTACTACAGTAGGGGTTATAAATTACCATGCCATTAAGGGTTTGTCTGCTTGCTCCACATATACACCCATATGCAGATATATAGATACACATACATACAGAAATGTATATATAAACAATCTATACATAAATATATACACACAGACTAACATGGGACACAAACATGCACACACACACACACATATTTGTAAATAGTAAGGGATTACTCCAAACATTTACTGGTTTGCTCTCAGGTATTCAAAATACGTTATTGAAACATGTACAATCCATATAAAGCTGTATATATATATATATATATATATATATATATATATATATATATATATATATATATATATATATATATATATATAAAATTAAAGGTAATGTTAAGTCACTTTGTAATAGTCTTTATTTTTATTATTGTAGATAATAATAATAAAGGAATGCCAACTTCAGGAAGCCAGCCAGCCACCTATTAACCTACCAATCAGGTGACTATGCAAACCAGATCAATTACATTCTCACTAGACAGCAGGATGCATGGTTACTACTAAATACAAACACCTTCCTTGGTGAAGAATGTACCCCCAGCATAGACTAGTCATTAGTGACTTTAGACTCCAGACCAGAATGATGCCAAAAAGCAGACCAATCTGGAAAAGAAGGATTTGGAAGATTAAGGACTCCTTCATATGGTCAGAGATTTAGGGACATCCTAATTGAGAAATTTGATGGGAGGAAGGAGGAGCTACAAACTTCTGACATAAAGGGCAACTGGAAATTCCTGCAGGAGAGCTTGCTGAGTACCACAGACCAAATCTGTGGTGGGTGCAAAGTCCCATCTATACCTAGGGTGACATGGTTCTGGAACAATGCTGAAGACAGAGCCATTAGAGCAAAGAAACAGGTCTGGGAGAGTGGGGGTAGCAGGGAACTATTTCAGAAGGGAAGCTAGGAGACAGGTATATCTAGCCAAGGTAGAAGCAGGAAAGAAGTTTGCCTATGTTCAGTGATGTGAGGACCAAAAACTTGAAGTGGTTTGGATTGCAAGATAGTGTATGAAAGAAAATTGTGATGTCATATGAGAGAAACGTGTCCACATAGTTGATGGCACACTTGCATTGATTTCTGCAAAAGAAGAGGCTTGAAAATGCCATTATGAAAGACTGTTGAATGTGGAGAATGAATGGGAGGAGGCGAGTCTGCCAAATGTTGACCCAACTGAAAAACCAGCTATCTGAATCGACAGTAGTTTGGTAGATAAAGTAATTAAGGATAGATAAAGTAATTAAGGATATGAAAACAGGGAAAGCCCATCAAGAATCACCGCTGAGATGCTTAAAATATCTGGCGGTGTAGGTTATAGTCTAGTCACCCATATTGTAAATTAGGTGGTTCACGAAGGAGTCATACCCAATGATTGGTGTAGCAGCACCATAGTCAACTGCGACAAAGGTAAATGTGATGCCTTAGATAGAAATAATTACAGAAGTATCAAATTATTGGATCAGGTGATGAAAGTTACTGAGAGGGTCATAACCCAACTAATTAGGGAGAGACTTCGTCTAGATGAGATGCAGTTTGGTTTTGTGCCAGGGAGAAGCACCATTAATGCTATATTTCTGGTAAAGCAGCGGCAGGAAAAACATATAGCCAAAGATAAACCTCTGTACTTGGCTTTTGTTGACTTGGAGAAAGCCTTTGACAGGGTTCCACAATCCTTTATCTGGTAGTCAATGTGGAAATTAGGAATAGACAAGTGACTAGTGAGAGCTGTACAAGCCAAGTACAGGTTCACTATCAGTAAGGTGAGGGTTGGCAATGAGTACAGTGAAGAATTCAGGGTACAAGTAGGGGTTCACCAAGGATTGGTGCACAGCCCCCTCTTGTTCATCATAGTCCGCCGGGTAATAACAGAGGAATTTAAGACAGGCTGCCCCTGGGAGCTCCTCTATGCTGATGACCTTGGTCTTATAGCTGAATCATTACCATAACTAGAGAAATTTCAGGTATGGCAGCAAGGTTTAGAATCGAAGGGCCTTATAGTTAAGTTAGCAAATACCAAAGTCTCAGTAAGTAGGAAGGCAGACAAATCACCAATCCATTTAGATAGATGGCCCTGCTCAATCTGAAGTTGTAGGTAAAAACTCCATAAGATATACCTGGTGTAAGCTATGGACATATAAGAGAGAGGTGCAGCAATATCAGAGGAAAATAGCTTTTGTACGTGTAAGATGCACAGGTACAATAAACACCAAAAATGTACAGAAAATAGACTCCATCAACTGCCAGAGGGGTAAGCTAGAGGTAGTAGATAACTTCCGTTATCCTGTGGAACCTGTGGTAGAGGCAGACCTAAGAAGACACGGGACAAGGTGGTGAAGCATGATCTTTGAACTTTGGGCCTCACAGAGGCAATGACTAGTGATCAAGACCTTTGGCGATATGCTGTGCTTGAGAAGGCCTATCAAGCCAAGTGAAACCGTGGTTGTGGCTGCTGCTGGAGTCACATAACTGGCACCCAAGCTGGTGGCATGTAAAAAGCATCATTCAGGCGTTGAGCCTCACAGTGGTAAGATGGCCAATGTCAATGACATGTAAAAAGCACTTTTCAAATGATCGAGACCTTTGATACAATGCTGTGCTTGAGAAGACCCATCAAGCCAAGTAAAATCATAGATGTGGCAGATACTAGTGTTATGCAAATAGCACCCGTGCCACTGACATGTAAAAGCATCCATTATACTCTCACAATGGTTGGCGTTAAGAAGGGCATCTATCCTGCTAAATCAGACTGGAGTCTGGTGCAGCCTTCCAGCTTGCCAGCCCTTGTCAAACCATCCAACCCATGCCAACATGGACAACGGACATTAAATGATGATGATATATACACACACACACAAACTGATAATAATACAATAATGTGGATAATCCACCCCACATGCATATCATTGGGTATGTATGCTATCAATAACAATAACAAGAGCACTCAGAGAGTGCAAACCTCCACCAAGGCGACACCAACATTCTCTCAACAATTAGAAAGAGATGATTTTTAAAATGAGAATATCTGAAATAAACTCGACTGCTCTTACAAACGAGAATACTAAAAATGAACCCAACCAATCTCAAAAGTTAAGTGAAAAAACCAGAAAAATAATTCAGAATCCTTGTCTGGTACCTAATCATTCCCAATGGTAATCATGGAATGTGAAGGTGGCTTTAGAAAATTTAGTAACAGTAATAAATAGTTTATCCTTATTTAATAGAAGCCAAAGTTAAATTCACCATTCAAAATAGTTTCAAAGGCGGAGGTAATAATAATAAGCTCTACTCAAGAATTTTTAAATGAATAGAATTAAACCATTTGGCTCGCTCTTCTCTTAAGTTCCAGCCTTCCTTTAGTATTCCTGTTGTTTTAGATTGATGTATATCTGTAGGTATATATGTAAGCATACTGTAAAGTGTTAATATCATCATCATCATCATCGTTTAACGTCCGCTTTCCATGCTAGCATGGGTTGGACGACTTGACTGAGGACTGGTGAAACCGGATGGCAACACCAGGCTCCAATCTAAATTTGGCAGAGTTTCTACAGCTGGATGCCCCTCCTAACGCCAACCACTCAGAGAGTGTAGTAGGTGCTTTTACGTGTCACCTGCACGAAGGCCAGTCAGGCGATACTGGCAACGGCCACGCTCGAAATGGTGTCTTTTATGTGCCACCCGCACAAGCCAGTCCAGGGGCATTGGCAACGATCTCGCTCGAAAATCCTACGGAAGCCAGTCGGGCGGTACTGGCAACGGCCACGCTCAAAATGGTGCATCTTATGTGCCACCCGCACAAGAGCCAGTCCAGGGGCACTGGCAATGATCTTACTTGGCTTGCCGGGTCTTCTCACGCACAGCACATTTCCAAAGGTCTCGGTCAGTAGTCATCGCCTCGGTGAGGCCCAATGTACGAAAGTCTTGCCTCACCACCTCAGCCCAGGTCTTCCTGGGCCTACCTCTTCCACGGATTCCCTCAACTGTTAGGGTGTGGCACTTTTTCACGAAGCTATCCTCATCCATTCTCACCACATGTCCATACCAGCGCAATCGACTCTCTTGCACATCACAACTGATGCTTCTAATGTTCAGCTTTTCTCTCAAGATACTTACACTCTGACGGGTATTCACATTGACATTACACATCCAACGGAGCATACTGGCTTCATTCCTTGCGAGCTTACGTATGTCCTCAGCAGTTACAGCCCATGTTTCACTGCCATGTTGCATGGCTGTTCGTACGCATGCGTCATACAGTCTGCCTTTTACTCTGAGTGAGAGTCCCTTTGTCGCCAGCAGGGGTAAGAGCTCTCTAAACTTTGCCCAGGCTATTCTTATTCTAGCAGCTACACTTTCAGCGCACCCACCCCCACTACTAACTTGGTCGCCCAGATAGCGGAAGCTATCGACTACCTCTAGTTTTTCACCCTGGAATGAGATAGAAGTTGTTTCCTGTTTGTTTGCAGTCTTTATTGCACCTGAACATCTGCCACAAACAAAAACTAACTTGCTAGTTAACCTGCCTTTGATGTTGCTGCACCTCTTATGTGTCCATAGCTTGCACCGGGTACATCTTATAGAGTTACTACCTACTCCTTTTCTACATACTGAGCAGGGCCATCTACCTGAAGGGGTTTGTGTTTTATCTACCTTCCTACTTATTAGGATTTTGGTTTTAGCTAGGTTGACTCTAAGGCCCTTCAATTCTAGACCTTGCTTCCACACCTGAAACTTCTCCTCTAGTTCTGATAGTGACTCCGCAATTAGGGCAAGGTCATCAGGGGCAACCTGTCTTGAACTCCTCTGTGATTGCCTGGAGGACTATGATAAATAAGAGGGGGCTGAGGACGGAACCTTGGTGGACCCCTACCTCCACCCGGAATTCATTGCTGTACTCATTTCCAACCCTCACCTTACTAGCAGCATCTCTGTACATGGCTCGCACAGCTCTCACTAACCATTTTTCTATCCCAAGTTTCCTCATTGACCACCAGATAAGGGATCGGGGGACCCTGTCAAAGGCTTTCTCCATGTCAACGAAAGCCAGGTACAGAGGTTTATCCTTAGCTAGGTATTTCTCCTGCAGCCGTCTTACTAGAAATAAGGCATCAGTAGTGCTATTACCTGGCACGAACCCAAATTGCATCTCATCTAAATTGATTCGCTCCCTAATTAGTTGGGCTATGACCCTCTCTGTAACTTTCATAACCTGATCTAACAGCTTGATGCCTCTGTAATTATTTGTATCTAAAGCGTCACCTTTACCTTTGTAGCAGTTGACTATGATGCTACTACACCAGTCATTGGGTATGACTCCTTCGTGTATCACCTGGTTCGTAATACGGGTGACTAGGCTATAGCCAACACTGCCAGATATTTTGAGCATCTCTGCAGTGGTTCCTGATGGGCCGGGGGTTTTCCCGGTCTTCATACTCTTAATTGCTTTATCTACACTGGTACTATCAACTTGGATAGTTGGTCCCTCTATTGGGTCGTCATACGGCAGGCTCTCTTCCTCCCATTCATTCTCTTTATTAAGCAATCTATCGTAGTGGCATCTCCAGACCTCTTTCTTTGCATCCTCATTTAGTGCAAGCGTACCATCATCCATGTGAACACATTTCTCTCCTACGACATCACTATTCTCTCTCCTACACTGTCTTGCAACACGAAATACCTCGAGTCTTTGGTCCTCACGGCGCAGAACATTGGTAAATCTTTTCTTATTTGCTTCCCCTCTGGCTAAATAAACCTGTCGCCTAGCCTCCCTTCTGGCACATTGGTACAATTCCCTACTACCACCGTTCTTCGAGTCCTTCTAAGCCTGTTTCTTTTGTCTAATAGCCCTGTCTACCTTCTTGTTCCACCACCACGTTACTCTGGGTTGAGAGGGGACCTTACACGACCCACAGATCTGGTTGGTGGCTTTCAACAGGTTGTCCCGCAGAAATCTCCAATTGTCTTCCAAGTTGTATGATGCTATATCACCTTCTATTTCGTTAAATGCTTCAAGTAACTTGTCTCTAAGTCTCTGTCCATTTGCAGGGTCTTTAAGCTTCCACACCCTTCTCCTCCAGGCCGGTCTAATTCTGGGCACCCATTTTGCCTTGATCCCAAAGTCGCTAACTACTAATCTATGTTGTGGGGTACATTCTTCGCCAGGGTAGGTATTTATAAGCCGCCCTCTTTCCCTATTTCTGGCGAGGATGTAGTCGATTTGGCTAGAGTGTCTGCCGGAGCGGTAGGTGACTAGGTGACTGGCAGGTTTCCTGAAGTTGGTATTGCAGACCATAAGATCGGTTGCATCACAGAACTCCAGCAGTCTGGTTCCCTCCTCGTTGCGGGAACCGAAGCCATAGCCTCCATGTATGCCATGGAAGCCTCCAGCATGACGTCCGACATGACCATTGAAGTCTCCAGCCACAAAGAGAAGGTCCCTGTCACTTGTCGATGAGGTAGTTTGCAAGAGGGTGTCATAGAATTGGTCTTTCAGACCATCTGGTAGCCCCGGTTGAGGTGCATAGGCTGAGATGACAGTAGCTAATCTATGATGAAGCACTAGTCTAATCTTAAGTACTCTGTCACTTACTCTAACGACTTTGATTACCTTATCCACCCATTTCTCCGCTAGAAGCATTCCTACGCCCCCAACCCCGTCAGTGTTCCCTGCCCAGAAAATCTTGTACCTGTGTTCTTTGCCTGTGAGGAACCTCGCAGAACCTCCTCTCCATCTTACTTTCTGGATGCAGCACATATCTACGCGTCTCCGTTCAAGCATCTCAACAATTTCACCAGATCTACCTTTCAGCGTGCCGACGTTGAGAGGGCCAATCCTAACAGTATGGGTGTTGGGGGTGTGGGCCTGTAGCCTGGGAAGGGAAAAAGCAGTGTCGTGTACCTGAAAAGAAAACTTGCAATTGGAAGAATTCATAAGCAAAACAGTACCTACAACCTGCAAACATTACTCAAACTTAATGCGCTACCCAAAGGTAGGGGAGAGGATGGCCAAGGCCACTAGATGGGTTCCGGGAGACAGCCGAGGATGACAGGATGACAGAGGAATGAACTTCCGGTCGAGGGGGTGGGAGGGCGGGTGTACCATCAGCCAGGAGATAGGCCTCTTAATCGTAGATTTTAAATATTTGAGAGACAACAATGCATAAATCGCAATTTTTAAAAGAGCAATGAAACCTAGGTGGATAGAATATATAAGTAGCATGAATTTAGGAAGCTTAGAAAATGAATAAGTATGAATTTAAGACAAAAACTGAATTCAATTGAATTTCATGGAGAGAAACAAGATAAATAATAGAGGGCAGACTAAAGCGCAAAAGGTATGAGATGTTTGAGGCCGTAAATAAATAAAAATCTCTATCTTATCTGCATTGCATATATAATATATTAATATAAACAATATGTAAACATATGCATATATGCATACATATATGTACATACCTACATCTATATGTATATATACATGCATATATGGGTACAGGACATCACAAAAAAACATTAAACACAGTGAGAAATGAAAACAGAAGACAAACTTTTTTCAAACAACGAAAAAAACAGACAAACGAGACATTAGAAGACATGATTTTTCTGTCTCTTGTCTCTTCTCTCATTCACGTCTACTAGAGTTCAAAAAAATAATAATTTTTCTATTGTCTTGGCCTAACAGCCCTTATTGTTTGTTTTCACTGTCATCTTTTTACTGTCTTGTTCTCACTGTCCTGTTCTTGTTAACACTTTCACCCTCCGCAAAAAATTCCAAATTTTATTTGGTTTGCTTTGCGGGATTCCTTTATCCATCAGCTTCTACTAAGATAGAGACGCAAATAAAATTAATAATAGAGAAATGAAAATAAAGCTTTGGAAACAGCCTAAAGGGAGATGATTGAGAAAGACTTGAAAGTCAATGTAAGATTGTAATCATGTAAAGTAAAGTAAATATGACAAATAATCCAGAATCCTTGTCCAAATCTAATCAGTTTGTGCCAGTTATGAGGCTCAAATCCATTCAGAGGTTCTCAAGATATATCTTGTCCACAGACAAACAAACACAACTGAAAACAATACCTCCATCTTCGCTAAGGCGGAAGTAATAAACATCATACCAATAGCAAAAATAGTAAAGTGAAGTAAAATACAGAGATTATAATAATCATATCGCTGTCAGTGTCAATATTGATATAAGTAGTCATTATAAACCATACTGATAAGACTGCTCAGGTCTGGAGGTGACACAATGATAACAAACATGATGATATGGCCATGGTTACATAGTGATGTAGTACAACAATACTAACAAACAGGATGATATGCTTCCAGCAACATGACTATATAGTACAATAATAAACCTCATTAGTAATTACAGAACTTATTGTAAGGAGGGGAATGGGTACATCGATGGGTGTGAAGAATGAGGCTGGAGGATGTTAGGATACAAAGGCATTAGACATGGGTAGGTGTTTAGGAGTGGGGCCATGGGACATATAGTTACTCTGAATAGTTATTGAATAAGCACTTGAAGTGGTGCCCACAAAGTTTGCTGTTAAATGATTATAGGTGCACAGAAATCCTCCTCTTACTAAGGCTGGCTTATTGAAATAAGGGTATCTTAGGGCATTATGTGTCACAACACATTTATCCTCATACAATTGCTATTCAGTGGGTAGGTTCTAGAGGCCCTACAGTTATACATGTTTAAGCTGACCCTGGCTATATTTGTGATTTCTGGTAGTGTTCTTAGTTTAAGGGGTTAGCATAAATTTAGGTGGAAGCATGAGTAGCAGGTATGTTATGGTTGGCAAGGAATGGTATCATCAATACCCTAATGACTAAGGAGCTCACTAAAATGCTGAGGGACATAGTTAATTAAGCACAAAGGCCTGACATTTTGGTCTTTTAGTTTGAATTTATTGAAGTTGGTGATTATGGACCCTATCATAGATGACATAATTGTAAAATTTTCAACCATAATATATGCTTACATAGCCACCTCAATTTGATCCTGTCTGACTGAACTTCTTTCTCTCTTGGATCCTTATCTCATTTCTTACCTTCTTCTTGGACTTTTGCTACATCTTTTGAGCGACTTTATCACTACTCCAATCAGATTATTCTTGTGAATGTTAGTGGTTAATATGAGCAGTGGAATCTTTGCTGAGAGGAGAACGGGTATAAAAAAGGGCAAAGGTGAATGTGAGTTGGTTAATGTGAACAGTGGTGTCTTAGTAAGGTAGGTTTTGAAATTGCTGTGAAAACAGTCAGTATAAACTTGGCATCATAAAGAATTCAGAATGGTTACTGAACTAATGTAAATTCAGAAGTAACAATGAAATCCAGTCGACAAAAAAAAAAAGATTAAAAAAATAATGAATCATTAGACTAGTGAATAAAAAGAACTCACCAAAAGAAGCTTAAACATTTCATAGGTAAATGAAAGAACTTCTAAAAAACTCTCTAAAGAACTGTGTATTTTTTCCATAAATTTTTATTTGCCTCTTAATTAAAGTTCTTTTATTATGTTTATACTCAACGGTTTTGTTTTGTTATTGTCAACTTTTCTTACTTCTGTAACTACCACATCTTCTGCTCTAAGCAAGTTTGCTTGTTGAACTCATTTACAGTCTCCTCAGCAGTGGACACAGACTGTTAGAGCCTGTTGATGGTATCAGGAGGTCACCTGGGGTGTAACAACTGGTGTCAGAAGTGGGATATATTTATTGCTGCACTTAGCTGATTATTCACTATGGAGCCAGAAGGAGTACACACAAGGAAGCAGGCAGTGAAGAAAGAGGTTTCTCTGGCTACAATCATGAAAGCATTACAACAAAACCAACATGATAAACTGACTGAGTTGAAGGAAGAGCAGAAAGCGCAGCACATGCGTCTTCAGGGACAGTTGAACACACTTGTGAAAAGAATGTGGAAGAACAGCAACAGTTGTTCTTCAACATGAAAAAGTACATTAAGAATTAGAGCAGTACAGACATGAGGTGGCTCATGATATGATATTACAAGATGCAAGGAACAGTTAAGTGAACAGCTGAAAATGTTTAAATGAGAGAATGAAGGCTGTAGAACAGTTTTGTATTGCTGAACCTCAAGCTGATGAGCAGAAATCGCATAGAAATGGTGGGCAACATATGCTACATTTTGAGAATGACAAAACTTCCAGAGGTGCCCTTTCTGGAGTGGGTGCTAATTGTCTGTGGAGGACAGAAGCTGTTAATCTTCACAAGTTGAAGTGTTAGAGAAAAGTGCACAGGGTACAATTTCAGACCCACACACGGGCTAGAGGAGAATCACTAAAACAGCTTGCCCAGGAACTTTTGGCTTTTCTTCTGAAAGAACAGTTTATCAATGCTTCGGGAAGTACAGAGCTCAAAGTTCAAGTGAAACAATTAAGCCAAATACTCTGCAAGAGGCATTTGCAAGAGCTCTGGAATTTGAGTTGTATGTAAGGTCTAACACAAGAATATTCCAGGTGGATGACAGTTCGAGATTCAAAGCAAGGAAGGGGCAAGTATGTGAAGCAAGAAGATTTAATGAAAGTTGTTGGTACTGCAAGAAGGTTGGACATAAGAGAAAAAGCTGTTTGAAGAAGAAAGAATAAGAGATGGTTGGAATAAATTGTTGACACTGTGGGAAGCCAGGATACAAGATGCAACCCATTCAAATTTTATTTTGGCTGCAATCTTTAAGCTCTTTTCTTTTATTTTAGGTTTACTTCTTGTCCTGTATTTTCCAGGTTTATTAAATACTTAAATATTGTTATTCCTGGCTTGCATTTTTCTTTCTATCATAGTATAGATATATATCAACAACAGTGTACTGTAAGATCAATGATGGTAGAGTCTGAAAAGTATAAAGTTCCAATGGTAATCAAATCGGAGTGGTGATTTATATATATATATATATATATATATATATATATATATATATATATATATATATATATATAATTGCTTATTCTTGGTAGTTTTTTTACTTATTTAGTCCCTCGATAGCGTGAGGCATTGATACACAGTTAATGCCCTTTATATATAATTAAATATATCTATGAAGAAACGATGAATTTTTTCATTACGAAATTTTTCGTTATTTTTTCATTATGAGGTTTTTTCACGCTGACTACCTGATAAATTTTTATAAAGAATTTATCCTATATTATATTATAAATAATTAGAATATATTCAGCGCTGAATATCATTCTGTATAAACACATGTTACCGAGATGCAACTGGATAAATTCAAATCTCTTTCAGGGATATATAATTGTGAACAAAAGTCATCGTTGCTGTGATGGCTACATCATGGTAGGTGATTCTTGTTTATTTTTATATATCTTGACCATACGTGTACTGATGAACAAAAGAATACAGGTTACTTCACAGTTTTTTCTGTATTTGATTGAGAAACCAGTGGTCTACCGTTGAGTTAAATGTTTTTAAGAGATAAATTTTGAAAAGCTGCATTCCCTCGCTTTCGGTAAATATGTTGCTTATTTTTGGTAGTTTTTTTTACTTATTTAGTCCCTCGATAGCGTGAGGCATTGATACACAGTTAATGCCCTTTATATATAATTAAATATATCTATGAAGAAACGATGAATTTTTTCATTACGAAATTTTTCGTTATTTTTTCATTATGAGGTTTTTTCACGCTGACTACTTGATAAATTCTTATAAAGAATTTATCCTATATTATATTATATTATATTATATATATATATATATATATATATATATATATATATATATATATATATATGCGAGTAAAAATAAATACAAAAAAGGTGGGGTTTTTTGTATGATTGTGTATAGAGGAATATATTATTTTGCTTAAAAGAGTTCCAACACTGTCTGTTTTTTATGTTTTATTTATATTCCTGCAGAACTAATGTGGGGTATAGAATATGGAATATACAATATATAATATGATATACAATATACAATATAAAATAAAATAACATAAAAATGGATGGCACCATGAAAGAAAGTATTGAATGTAGATGAAATATTGAGTGTTCAATATAAAGGATCAAATATATAAATATATAAATATAAATATATATATATAAAGGCGACTCGAGTTTCAGGGCTATTTCCCTTCGTCATGGCCGGTATGACAGACTTTAACAGACTGTAATAAGTTGGCTGGTTTTCTGTCTTTTATACCAATTCCTTTGGACGGCAGCAGTAGGTGTTTGGCTATTTTTAGAATTGATATATATATATATATATATACTATATATGTTTTTTACTTCCTAAGTTCGTAGAAAGGTGAAATTCACACACACATACAAACACACACATGTGTATGCACATACGTACACACACACACACACACACACACACACACACACAATGCACATATACATCTATATCACCATCAATTTTGTTTTCACATCTGCTTTTTATACGTTGGCATGAATTGGCCACTCTTTGTGAAGCAGTATTCTATAGCTAGTTACCCTTTCTAACACAGCCCTTATTTGATTTCAAGTAAGGTACTTTGCTTATTTAACCATTGAACTACAGAAAATATTCTTTACACAGGACATAAACAAATGTCATCACAGCCCAAGTAGCATCATTGCAAAGTCATGCAGAAACAAAGGCACATGCATGCGCACATGTGCATGCACGTGCACACATACACATACACACACACACACACGAAATAGACTTCAGTTTCCATCTGTCAAATTTTACTCACAATTTGTAGCTCAACTCAATTCCATAGTAAAAGACACTTGACCAAGGTACCGTGCAGAGGGATTAAACAGAAACCACTTGACTGTGAAGTGAACTTCTTAGACATACAGCCATACCTGTGACTGTGAACATGCATGCATGTGTGTGTACATTTGTATGTGTATATGTGTGTATATATATATATATACACAGCGTGACCATTGCCAGTACCGCCTGACTGGCCCTCGTGCGGGTGACACGTAAAAGCACCCACTACACTCTCTGAGTGGTTGGCATTAGGAAGGGCATCCAGGTGTAGAAACTCTGCCAAATTAGATTGGAGCCTGGTGTTGCCATCCGGTTTCACCAGTCCTCAGTCAAATCGTCCAACCCATGCTAGCATGGAAAGCGGACGTTAAACGACGATGATGATGATGATATATACATATATACACATATTATATATATATATATATATATATATATATATATATATATATATATATATATATATATATATATATATATATATTAGGGATAAAAATCCAAATTTACAGATAAAAATTCAATTTAATTTAATTTAACAAAATAAAAATTAAATTAAGTTTCACAATATATAATATATAAATATATAATTTAAAGAAAGGAGCCACAATTCTTGAACTCATCCATGAAAATCCACAGTCACATATAGAAAAATCTAATAAGAAAAATCTAAAAAGATCAATAATAAAAATACAAAGTAATAAATATTAAAATAATAAAACAACTACACATGTTTCATAACCACATTTTCAAATAGAAAATAAAATAAAAATCAAATCGATTAAAATCGATTCAAAATAAATCGATCTAGCTTTGATAAGATAAGAATTGCATTTATTTTCAATAATATTGTTAAATGTTTTTCTTTTATTTATTGGTAAAATAAGTATTTTTATATAAATTAATTTGTTATTTATTGTTAGTAGATATTCTAATAAATGCTAAGTTAATAGTATAACGTTTAAATTTTAGTTTAAACTAAACCTTTGATAAGATAAGTATTGCATATATTTTCAATAATATTGTTAAATGTTTTTCTTTTATTTATTGGCAAAATAAGTATTTATATAAATTCACTTGTTATTTATTGTTAGTTGATATATATATACATTCATTTTATTATTATCGTTATTATATTTTGACCCGAAGATTATCTATATTTATGAATAGAATTGATTTTAGATCGATTTATTTTGAATCGATTTTAATCGATTTGATTTTTATTTTATTTTCTATTTGAAAATGTGGTTATGAAACACGTGTAGTCATTTTAATATTTATTACTTTGTATTTTTATTATTGATCTTTTTAGTGTATTTACCTATAAAATTTTTCTATATGTAACTGTGGATTTTCATGGATGAGTTCAAGAATTGTGGTTCTTTACTCTAAATTATATATATATATATATATATATATATGCGTGTGTGTGTGTGTTTGTGTGTGTGCATGTATATGTATGTATATATATATATATATATATATATATATATATATATATATATATATATATATATATATATATACTTGTATGTATACATATATATGTACAGGTATAAATGAATGTGTGTGTGTGTGTATGGGCCTTGAATGCAGAGGATTGAAGAAGACTGGACTGGATTGAAGATAACATGCTCTGTTGGATGAGTATGATCAAGTACAAATGTGCTGAGAGAAAAATTGGACATAAGAAGAATCAGATGTAGTCTGGAAGAAAGAAGACTGTGCTGGCATGAACATGGGATTTGTATGGATGAGAACAGCTGTGCAAAGAAGTACCAAGGACTTAATGCCGATGAAGCTTGTAGAAGAGAAAGACCTAAGAAGACATGGGATGAAATAGTGAAAATTGAAGGACCTCCAATCTCCCAGTGGGAAGTGTGGGAACATGTGTCGGGGTACTTTTAGATGAAGAGAAGTGACGAATTAAGGCCATAAGAAGCAAAGGAATGAAGAGAGGTCAATTCCTGTTCACAGTGAAGGTGAGAGTCCAAGTGGCCTCTGTGCAAAGACAGTTCAAACACAGACAGATGTTGTAGAAATGACCATTTGAGTGGAAGTGACATGAGACCAGAGTGTCATTGCCAAGTTTGATGTCTCAGAGATGCTCAGAGAATAGTGATAGTGATATGCATAACTGGGCTCCATCCTTGCGTAATTTCTTCTTCATAACACTCCTGCCACCCATCATCTTACTAACTGCAATATTCTACTGCTGTAATTAAATATGTAGAAATTTGCATATTTCATCAGTTTTTCCAAGACTCTGCTTATTCTTTTTACTTCTCAGAACTATTTTACTTTTCATCAATTCTTCATCCTTCATACTACAGTGGGGGGGGGGGGGATAAATATTCGTACATGTCAAAATTCTTTATTTATTTAATTTCTAATGAACATAAATGGGATATACCAATACTATATTTGCATACACATACATAAACTAAGGATGTGCAAAAGAAACTAATAAATTATAGTAACTAATGAATTTATATACAAATATAAATATTTAGGGGTGAAAAAAGTATTCATACAGAACATAAATAACGGATAATTCTGATTTAATACTTCGTAGCATAACCATTATTCAGTTCCACTTCAACCAATCTCTTCTTGTAGTTCTTAATCACTGACTCGCATGCTTCTTTAGGAATTTTTTCCCATTCTTCTTGACAAATTTTCTTCAAATCTGGAATGCACATTGGGGCTCTTGAATGAGTTTTAATTTTCAAATAACACCACAAATTTTCAATGGGGTTCAAATCAGGTGACTGGCTTGGCCATTCTAATAATTTTATATTGTGATTGACAATCCATTTTTGGTAGATTTCACCGTGTGCTTAGGGTCGTTATCCTGTTGTAAAACCCACCCTTCACAAAGCTGCAGCTTTTCTACAGAGTCCCATAAATTACTGTTCAAAATATTTTGGTACATCTCTGCATTCATTCTACGATCTATCACACGTAAATTGCCAGTGCCATTTGCAGAGAAACACCCCTACACAATGATGTTGCCACCTCCAAACTTTACAGTAGGAATTGTGTTTTTCAGCGAACAGGTGGTAACATCTTTCCTTCAAACATGGCTATGCAAATTTCGTCCAAACAATTCAATTTTCGACTCGTCTGTCCAAAGAACATCTTCCCAGAGTGTATCAGATGTATCTTTATGTTCATAAACAAATTTTAAACGGGCATCTCTATGCCTTTTAATCAACAGTGGAGATTTTCTAGGAGAGCATGACTTCAGTTCATTCCTATGAAGTTCATTGCTGATTGTTAATAGTGTAACACTAGTCCCTGAAGCTAACAAATTTTCTTGCAACTCCTTTCTGGTGATCATTGCGGTTTTTTCAATACTTCACTTAATTTTTCTTAAAGATCTAGGGGAAATCTTGCGTGGTGCACCGGATCTTATTCTGTTTTCAACAGTTCCCGATTTTTTACATCTTTGAATAAATGAAGATATGGTAGAAAATGGAATACAAAGGGTCTCTGATATTTTCCTGTAGCTTTTACCTGCTTTCCACTGTTCAATAATTAAGTTTTTCACTGAATTTGTGAGTTCTTTACTTTTCACCATTATTACGACACTACTTTATGTTGTCTCAGTGCTGAATGAAGAAGATAGCATTTTGACGCTTAAAAATGACCACTGATAAGATTATTGGAACAAACGAGAAAGTTCTAGTAAAAAAAAAAAATATCTTAACAGTATTTTGTGGCATAGAAACTCATAAATTTATTCTGTACGAATACTTTTTTTACCCCTAAATATTTATAATCTATATATATAAAAATGAGAATGTGTGTCTGTCTGTCTGTCTGTGTGAATCCCTAAAACTCGAGAACTACGCAATCAATTTCATTCAAATTTTACACATGCCTTACTTAGGGTTCCAGTTGTGTTTTAGTCAAAAAAATTTTTAACTTCTTGCAGAGTTCGAGCCCACGGCAACATAATATCTCCTCCACTATTTAGGTATTACGTGTCAAAAGTGAAACAAAAACACTCATGTCAAATACTTTCACTTTAAAAATGAAACTATTCTACTAACTGAAACAATCACATTTCGATACTGTAATGACAGATACTTTCAGAGAGAGAGAGAATGAGAGAAAGAGAGAGAGAGAGATGTATATGTATACATATAGATGTATATGTACACGTTATTCTACTAACTGAAACAATCACATTTCGATACTGTAATGACAGATACTTTCAGAGAGAGAGAAAGAGAGAAAGAGAGAGAAAGAGATGTATATGTATACATATACACGTATATGCATAGATATAGATCTATATGCATACATGTATATGTATACATATGTGTAGATGTATATGCCTCACCGAGGCGATGACTACGGACCGAGACCTTTGGAAATGGGCTGTGCGTGAGAAGACCCGGCAAGCCAAGTAAGATCGTTGCCAGTGCCCCTGGACTGGTTCTTGTGCGGGTGGCACATGAGATGCACCATTTTGAGCGTGGCCGTTGCCAGTACCGCCTGACTGGCTCCTGTAGGATTTTCGAGCGAGGTCGTTGCCAGTGCCCCTGGACTGGCTTGTGCGGGTGGCACATAAAAGACACCATTTCGAGCGTGGCCGTTTTCGTGCGGGTGACACGTAAAAGCACCCACTACACTCTCTGAGTGGTTGGCGTTAGGAAGGGCATCCAGCTGTAGAAACTCTGCCAAATCAGACTGGAGCCTGGTGTTGCCATCCGGTTTCACCAGTCCTCAGTCAAATCGTCCAACCCATGCTAGCATGGAAAGCGGACGTTAAACGATGATGATGATGATGATGTACATGTAATATGTACACATATATACATATATATACATGCATACAGATATCTATACATATATACACCCATCACACACATATACAAAAGAGATGTATATGTATACATATACACGTATATGCATATAGATATAGATCTATATGCATACATGTATATGTATACATATGTGTAAATGTATATATATATAGATGTACATGTAATATGTACACATATATACATATATATACATGCATACAGATATCTATACATATATACACCCATCACACACAAACACACACATTAGTCATTTGTTTTATCCAAAACTACGTTAAAAGTACTGAACGGATCTTTATGAAATTTGGAAATTATATTCTATGTATAACGGCCATAACTCCCATGAAAATTCATATATTTTTGATGTTGATGAAATTTTAACCTGAACATAACAGATGAGCATTATTTGTAATTCAACGGTACAACAGTGTAAGACTACCCTTTCAGATATACTTACATTGTGATTTCTGCAATGTGGTGCATAAATTGTCAAGTAAATGAGACGCATCTTTGCCTCCACTGATTCACTTGCAAAGTGTTGAGTAAAATTATTTCGTTGCAGACCTCCTTTGAGTCTTTTTATTATCACTGCGACACACATAGTCCCCAGTTGGTAACGTTGATTTCAAGGCCCTCCTAGATGAGAGACTGGCATTCCACTTAATGTCTATGTTCCATGCTGGCATGGATTGGAGAGTTAGTAATGTAGAATTATGGTATCGTAGCTACTAACAGTTGAGGGTTGCGTAGTCTAGACGGCGTTTTTAGATTTCATTATTCTCTTTAACCCGGGCAAAGCCGGGTATTTCTGCTAGTTGTATATAAATTCATTAGTTACTAAAAATTATTAGTTTCTTTCACATATTCTTAGTTTATGCATGTGTATGCAAATATAGTATTGTTATATCCCATATATGTTCATTAGAAATTAAATAAATAAATAATTTTGACATGTACGAATATTTATTTCCCCCCATTGTATACTCTCCACCCAGTTTTTACATTGATTGCTCTCAACTGCATGTCAGCTTTCTTTTTCTCATTCTTTCCTATCTTTCCTCCATCCACTGTGTCATTATTACTATCCTTCTGTTCTTCACATCTCTTTCTGTATTGTCAGTCAGTTCCTAATCTCCCCACCACCTCCTTCCAACTCATATGTATTTCTGGTCATCACCCATCCCTTATCCACCATTCACTACATCTATCCCTCAATCCTACCCAATTTTTACAGGTGTCACCTACCCTTCCCTAATTATTCCTCAAGACCTTTTCTTTAATATATTCACCCCACTAATTCATTCCCATCTCTAATAATCACTTCTTTCTCATCAATACACACAGTTTCTACCTCCTCACGCCTCCAGTTCTCCTGTCCCTATTCACACCCACAGGTCTCCTGTCCCCACTCACTTCTATTCATCTTGTATTTTTTTTGTCTTCACTCTGACACTTTATCATTACAATTCTATCTCTTTCCATCTTGCCATCACCCCCACCCTCTCTTCTATAATGTGAACAGCCACATAGCTCCTATACAGCAACAAACCTGATCTGCTCTGGTCCTTTCTCTCACACACTTTAACCTTTTGTCTCCTGAAGCATAAACCCACTTCCCTCTCTACAGTAGATTCACTCAGTCAAAGACATCTTAGACTTGCATAACAATCTAACTACTGTTGGTGCAATGAAAAAAGCACCCAATAGGCAATTGTCGTTAGAAAGGACATTCAATCATAGAAACCATACCAAAGTAGATATTGAAGCATGATGCTGTCCTCTGACTAGTCAGATCTTCTCAAACCCTGCAACCCATGCAAGTGTATCACATGTCCATACCAGTACAGTTTTCTTTCTTGCACACTACATCTGATTATGTCCAGTTTTTCACTTAGCATCTTTGAACTTTATTGTTTATGCACACTTACACGGCACCTTCAATGGGGCATGCCAACTTAATTTTTTACAAGTCTTCTCAATTCCTTTGCATTCAAGGCTCATGTCTCACTGCCATGTAACATTGCAGTTCTGACACAAGCATCATACAACCAGTCTTTCGCTCTGAGAAAAAAAATCTTTGTTGTCAGCAGAGGCAGTAGCTCCCTGAATTTTCTCCAACCCATTCTACTCTGGCTTTTATACTTTCAAAGCAATTACTTCTCTTACTAATTACATCTCCTCTGAAGCAAAAGCTGTTGACTACTTCTACTGAGCCATCTGAGCATTTAAAAGGATCTATTTCCAGTGTACTCCTATGAGCTGCTCTAGTTTATCTATAGCATATGAAACTTATGCTCTCAGATAGCCTGCCAGTGATTCCACTATATCTCTTGTATGTCCATAACATTCATTGGGTATAGCATATGGAATTTATACCTACTCTTTTTCTGCATATCAAACAAGGCCATTTCTTTGAAAGTATAAGAGTCTTGTTTTCTTTCCTACTTGCTAAATACTTCATCTTTGCTAGGCTTACATGAAGACCACTCAATTCTAGGTTTAGTTTCCATGCCTGGAATATCCTCTTTAACAGATTCAGCTATGAAAACTAGACCATCAGTATATAAGAGTTTCCATGGGCAACCAGTCTTAAACTCTGATGGCTTATAGTAGGACTGTAATGAATAGGTGATGACTAAGGCTTAAACCTAGATGGATTCTTGCTTTATTGCTAAATTTGTCACTGAAATCATTGCCAACTCTTTACTTACTGCAGTAATTTTTTCAGTGTCCACGAAATTAGTGAGCATGGTATTCTGCTAAATGCTTTCTTCAATCAATGAAAGGCAAGAATAGCAGTATGTATATGAGAAAGAGGGGAAACAGGGAGAGACAGAGGGAGAGACAGAGGGAGAGAGTCTGTGTGTGTGCACGCGTGTGTGTGTGTGAAGACATGCTATAATTCTTTCCAGTCACAAAACATTATACAACCAGAATCCAATTCTGAAGGCATTTCTAATCTCTTGAGAGTTTTGTATAATGGAATAGTTTTCAATGGCATTTTCATAAATTATCACCATATGTCAATACATTGTGTGTGTGAGTGTGTGTGTGTGTGTGTGTGTGTGTGTGTGTGTGTGTGTGTGTGTACCTGCATGTGTGTCTGCATGCACGTGTGTGTGTGTGTGTGTACGTGCTTGTATACATATTTATATGCATGACTGTTGTAAGTTTGTATGTAAGGCGTGTACATGTTATGTGTATGTATGGTATGTGCTGTCTAATTCTGTGTATGTGTATTTGTGTATGTTTGTATTGTATATTTGTATAAATGTGTGTGGTGTATTTGTATGTATACATGTGTGTGTTGTATACTTGCATTTGTATTCATGTTTGCTATGTTTCAATCTATGTGAATGTGTTTGTGTGTGTATCAACATGTTCACTCCATGTCAGTCCTGATCCAGTAGAATTGTGACCATAGGCCTTTTAGCTGCAGTTTTTTGCATGTTATTTGATTACATACAGGTTTGTTTGTTGGTAAATGTGTTTAGATGTGAATTCATTTGTTTGTGTGTGTACATGAGAGAGAGAGGGAGGAAAGAGAGAGAAAGAAGAGAGAGGAGAGAGAGGGAAAGAGAGAGAAAGGAGAGAGAGAGTGTGTATGCATGTGCATGTTTGTATGTTGGCATGTATGTGTTATTGCAGCTATGTCATTGTTATTTATCCCAGATGATCTCTGATCAAGTAGACCGATGACTAAAGGCATTCCAGCTGTAACTATCTCATCTTTCTCTCAGACATAATATATCTTACACTACATTATCCATTTGTTCTTTTTTTTTTTTTACATGGTAGGGATTTGAAGAAGATTTCATGTCTATTTCCAGATTAAGCAACTACAAAGAAGTTTCCTTGTTAATTTATATGAATACGTTAGTATAAGACAGTATATCAGAAAGAATCAAGATGTTGAGGATGAGGAGTATATATGGATAGATAATGGTACACTTGCAATGAGTGACTCTAAAAAGAAGGTGTGTAAGTGCTACTACAAAAGGTTATTATGAGTGAAGAATGCTTGGGGTAAAGGGAGTCTTTCCAATGTGAACTCAACAGCTATCCTAGTTGACAACAGTATGACAGATAAGGCATTTAAGGATATGAAGATGGGGAAAGCTCCTGGTCCATTGGGAACTATACTGAGATTCTTAAATTATCTGGTGGAGTAGGATACAGTCTAGTTGCCTGTATAGTTTATCAGGTTACTCAGGAAGGTGTCATCCCCAATGACTGACATAGCAACATAATAGTTAGCTATTACAAAAGTAAGGGAGATGCCCTAAATAGAAGTAATTACGGAGGTGTCAAATAGCTGGGTTATGAAAGTTACAGAGAGAGCACAATTAATTAGAAACAGAATTGGAGTAAAGATTATTATGGCAGTCCTGATTTAGGATTAATGTTGCTGTAACTTAGCCCCAAGAGACATCATCTCCAGCTGGTTACACAACACGATCTGTGTCCTTATATTTTCAAACAAGGGAACCTAGCACCCCCACTCAGCTCAAAACAATTTCTGTGTATCACAATTTCTGGGTTATTTCCCTTCATTAGCACAGAATAATAGTTCAGCTAGAGGTGGTGCTGCCATATTCCTGCTCAAAATACATAGTTTTCAAATCTTTACTCCAAAGTACTGTTACTGAATATTTCTATTTACAAATAGTAATTTTCTAAGAATTGGAGCAGATGAGATGCAGTTTGGCTTTGTGCTGGATAGAAGTACTACTGATGCTATCTTCTTAGTCAGATATCTGCAGAAGTATTTAGCTAAGAATAAACCATTATACTAGGCATTTGTTGACTTGGAGAAAACCTTTGACAGAGTCCCTCATTCTGTGATATAGTGGTCTCTGAGAAAACTAGGAGTATGTATATTGCTTGTGAAAACTGTACAAGCCATGTACATGTATGCTGTCAGTAAGATGAGTTAGCCATGAGTATAGTTTCAAATTTAGTGAGCAGATTGGCATTCACCAAGGCACAGCTTTCAGTCCCCTTCTATTCATCATTGTCCTCCAGGCCATAACAGAGCAATTTAAAACCAGCTGCCCCTAGGTACTGCTATATGCTGATGATCCCATCATCATAACAGAATCTGTAACAGAACTAGAAAAGAAATCGCAGGTGTGGAAGCAAAGCCTGAAATCAAAAGGTCTTAATGTTAACTTTGGAAAGATCAAGGTTCTAATAAGCAAGAAGACAAGCAGAACCCTATCCACATGTAGTACACAAGAGAGGAGACTACACTGGTTTAGTCATTTGATGCATATGGACAAGAACAATTGCATAAAGAAGTGACAGTTGCTTAAAGTGGATGGAACTCATGGAAGAGGGAGACCCAGGAAGAATGGGACAAAGTATTCAAGGTTGATCTCAAGATGCTGAGCCCTAAAGAGATGACAATGGACCAAGATAATTGGTGTTTTTGCTGTGCTCAAAAAGACCTAATCATTACAGCAAAGATGGTATCCTAAAGCCACTCAGTTATGCTTGTATTTGCTAGGCCCTGTCCCCACCTCCTCTTTCCCCTCTCCCCAGACACATCAAGCATTCCTCCCACCATACATGGTACCACATGGCTACTGTACTTACCTGACAACAGTATCACATATCCCATCCCCTCCTAAATGGTCTCTCCAGCCCAGAAGGAGGAGGAGGTGCCACTGCCACCAATGATTCATATATATGAAGGCAAATATATATCTGATTGACAATATTTATTAAAATTCCCTAAAAACAGCAGCTGCAGGGTTTTGAGATGCTGTTATTTGGAATTTTCTGTAGTCTAGAAAATATTTTTAATGCATCTAGTATGCAAACAGAGAGTGCACCGTAAATAAGAAAATGAAATACAGTATAATGAATACCACTTTATAAGCCTCTAAATGTACAGTAAGCCATTTCAATATTTAAAACAATTTAAAAACGCTTTAAATTAAAATAAAGTATTAGATAATGAATATGTATTTGTTATGCTGTGGTGTCACAATAAGTAAATAAGGAAAACTAACATTTTAAAGTTTAAAGAAGAATTTTGAATAAAGGAAAAGCATGTTAATTCAAATTTTATTTCTAAAGAGATTTCTTTAAGAATTTCCCAACATTTCTTCATTTTATGAGCTTTTGTTTTGTAGTGATCATTCTATATGTAAGCATATGCATTTGTAAAATGTTGTTGCACGGAATTCTACTAAACCAAAGAAGAATCATATCCATATATGACTGAACATTTAAGATAAATATGTTTTCTATGGTTTTGTTTGTATGACTATCTTCATCACAACAAATTGCTGCATCTGAATGTTTTGAAGTAACCACCTTGTCAATAATCTCCTATCAACTGCAATACAATCATCAATATCTCTATACTTGAAATTACATAGTAGATTTTATATGAACATTGTAAGTACTATCTGCACTATTTCTTTTGTACTCCACCTAACAATATTTATAGAAATAAACATTTCCAGTAAAGCTAGTTTCAGCAGCATTGTATATTTATCAACTGTAACATCATATTCTTTGGTAAGTTCATTAAATATTACATTGCACATTGTAGCTAATTATAAGTGTGCTGATTGTTTTGCTCCTGCAAAATGTTCAATTTTTTTAATTCCAATGATTTATGGTTGGTTATCTGAGAAAACAAATCCATTTTCTTTTGAAAATGTTTAAATTTGGTTAAAATTATCAGCCCAGATATAGCTTCAATGAAAACCACTTAATGCAATATTTTATCTAAATTTTCACATGGCTCAGGTTATGTTGTAAAATTTAAAAACTTTGTTTTAGTTCAACAATACTATGCTATATTCTGTTATTAGTACATTTCTACTTATACCCACCTAGTTTATTACTAAATTTAATGTTGTCTTTTGTTTCTTGTTCTCAGTAGTAGTGGGCATCATAAATAAAAATGTTTAAAATGCTGCACTAAGCATTTTACATACTGTCTCCAATGTATTCATTTTACAAATGGAATTAACAGCCATAAATAAATTAGCAAATTGCTGGTAGTTTTCTTTACTATAAAATAAGATTTCAAAAATGGTATTAGTTTGGTATTTCTGTTATTCTGGATGTAGTTATTTTGTAGTCATACAGCCAGATGAATTTAGGTATGTGCATGAATGTGAGAACATGAATCTTCAAAAGTATGTGCATGCATGTGTGTGTGTGTGCATGTGTATGCATGTGTACAAAAGAGATTTATGAACAGATAAGTCATATATATTTCATGTACACAAAAGTGAGAAATTCTGTGTGTATGTGTGTACATTTGTGCATGTATGTACATTCGTGTATAATTGTCGAAACATGTATACTTCAATATATGCATGAATGCATATGCTTGTATATGAGAGAGTGCATACATATGCATTTATATATTGAGTCATCCCATAAATAATGCGGTTTTTTCAATTGCATGAATTTTTAGTTCATGCAATGGGATAAACAACCTACATTAACTTACTATAAAAGCAAGTAGTAACTTTACCTTGGATTTATTCCTAATATAAGTTTTGAAGAGTGCAGTTCGATTTTAACAGTTATTCTTTCAAAGCTATAATGGAAGTAACGAAGGAGCATATTCGGCATATTTTGCTTTATAAGTTCAATAAAGGCAACAACGCAACGGAAAGTGCAAGAAATACTAATGCAGTATATAGGGATTGGACAATAATCGTAAGCCAGTGTCAACGGTGGTTTCAGAAATGCCAAGCCAGAAACTACAGCCTAGAAGACGAGCCTTGTCCTGGAAGATCTGTAGAGTTCGCCAAAGATGTCCTGTGAACCCTGGTGGGACAAAATCCCACCATAACTGTTGGGGAACTAGCAGAGAAGCTTGGATTTAGTCATTCAACCATTCATTGACCTCTGTGTGCCATCAGAAAAGTCAGAAAATTGGGTCAATGGGTTCCTCACAAACTTTCTCTATAAAAATGTTAAGCACTGAAGACAGTGGGTAGGGAAAGTAGAAACACTAGCACTCCTGGCTAAAGAAGGTCTTCATCCACATAAGGTGTTGTTATCTGTTTGGTGGGATATGAAAGGTTTAGTCCACTTTGAACTTTTTAAAGCTAAACGAAATGATAACACAGGAGATCTACTGTGAGCAGCACTAGAAGAAAAATGACAGTCTTTGATTTCAAGACGAAAGGTGTTCATCTGTCAGGATAATGCTCGGCCACATACAGCGAGGATGACAGTCCAAAGGCTGGAGCAGTTTGAATGGGAAATGATGTCCCACCCACCATATTGACTGAACATTGCCCCGTCTGATTATCATTTATTCTGCAGACTTCAAAATCATTTGGATGGAAAAAAAATATGAATTCTGTAGACGAGGTCAGAACAATATTGGAGGAGAATCTTTTGCCATGGACAAGTGAATTTTGGAAGAGGGCCCTTGCAACTCTACCAGATAGATGGAAGAGCATTGTAGAAAATGAAGGAGAGTGCATTTTAGATTAAAAAAGAACTTTGTCTATCTTAATTTTGAAAAATAAAAGAAGTATAAAACAACCACATTATTTATGAGATGACCCAATATATACATATACATGCATATGCACACTGCTTGTGACTTGTCCAGCAGATCCAATGACAACCATCTCCATTTGTGAATCTTTTGATAACTAGATCCCAATCCGGGATGTACACCTTTTGTATAGACAGAATATATAAACGTTTGGTTAGAGAGATCAAGTGTAACTTTACATGTATACCTCTTATCTCACTTCCAGCATTGCTGAAGTGTGTTTCCCCACCAATAGCAAGATTGCTAAAGTGAACATCTAGTTGTAATGTCTTTCACTCATAAACAAGTAATGTTGTTCCTCTTCAAAGTGATTTTCATATAGCTTTTAAACTGCTTCTGTGTGCATAATTCTATCTTGTCAAGAGACTTGGTTTCAAGCATAATAAAGAATGACTGACAAGTCTCACATGCACAAATGCATCTAGCCAACACAAGATAAAACTTTAAATGATTGGTAAGTTCCATAGTCAGAGAGCACTGAATGGAATAACACATTTGCCAACCTCTTATAAGGTCCAGGACTTTTTCAAAATTAGTTCACTCAAAAATTTGTGTCAACAGTTTGACTGCCTTCAGAGCCATAATGTGTCATCTGATCAACCTATTGCACCAATACAAGAAGAGAGTCTGATAGACAAATAATTAGATATGGAGGCTGAGATGGTTGTTTAGAAAGACTCTCCTTCTGAGCCTTCCAAGCCTGGTACATATATTCACAGTTGCATCATACACACATATATAATTGTGTGCTTGAAATCATGGGTTTATGTGTTTAATTTTAGATGAGATAGCAAGAACTCCAAGATACAAACAAATGGACAACAAACTGAACTTACCTTCTGGAAAATTTCAATGGCCTGTTTAGTGTGATGTGTATTTGCAAGAAAACTTCCATACTGTGCATAGACATCCCAAAGTTTAGGGTTTATAACCATAGCCTTCTGAAACATTTCCTCAGCTTTGGTATTTCTTCCCAGCTAGAAAAGTTAAAATGCCTGTCTAAGCAACTGACAGCATTGGTGAGAGTGAGGATGTAGGTAGGAGAATATGTTTAAACATTGTATTTGTAAATAATACATGCTAACTTTCTTTTAGTATTATAGTACACGGAAAAAAAAATTTATAACTGGTAAAGTGCACAAATCTTAAACAAAACAAAAGGGAATGTTGAAAAGGATCTTTGAACTTTACCAATGTTAACTGTGAAAGTGCAACTATTGGATAAAATCAACATTGTAGAAGGATTTTTATGTTTTAAACAATAAGCATTCAAGATTTGACATTTTTTTAATTACAAAAAATTACAATTATGTATTATATATCACTCTATACAATATCAAAATTATCTAAAAAGATAAAAGGCAATATTTTAATTTAAATTGCATACATACTAGATGATTTTAACATATTAAATTATATATATTGCATGTATATATTAAATGATACATTGACTGGATGATTACAGCTGGAAATACAAAATTTTAACTGAAGTATGCAATAGTGTATAAGCAGGAACTAAGTACATTTCATCATTTTGCTGTTTCCATTTCAGTTGTACATTTTATCTTTGAATTATTTTTCAATGTGTAAGATAACCAACGATTTTGAGTGATACAATCTCTGACATGGATAACACTTAATATATTATCACTAACATGAAAAGAATATAACATTATTGAAATGATCTGACCTCTTCATTAAAAATAAGTTAGCTTGAACAATGGATATAACTTATACCATCTTGAATATGATGATACAATTGAAATCAGAAAATGGCTAACATTTAGTTTTTCATATAGGATATGTATCTCTAATTTTTAGGTTTAGAAATCTTTAAAAATATTATTGCACACAAATGAATATGACATGTATTGAAGCCATAGTTTAGAAACATGATATTATCTGTTCAAATTGTCTTCTAACAAGTTTATGATTCTGAGACCTTTCTAGTATAGCCTCTCTGCCCCCTTCATTTGTTGACTATATTTCTGTTTCCTTACTTGCTGTGGGTTTTATGTGAGCTGGAATAGAAATAAAGGTTGTTGGAGATAGATACGTGGCCAGTCATTGAATTTATCAATCTCTAATGCTTCAAAAGAAACTGTCTTGATTATGGTAGTAGGGTTCTATAGTGTATTAGGAGGATTTGTTTGAACAGATGCCATAGAAACTCTAAAATATCAAAAACTAGGAAGGAGATACTAGTGTTAAGTCCTACTGAAAAACAATTGAGACTGATTAATACGAACCATAAAAAATTGGTTAGCAATAGTAAGATAAGCTACAACAAATAAAGGATCAAGCTCCATAGCTTTGGTGCTGTGTTTAAAGGCTTCATTAAATCTTCCAGCCAGAGAATAGATCTCAGAAAGTTTCAAGTGAACTTCAGTATTACCTGAAGACGAAAAAGAAAGTAAATACATATAATTAGATAGAATGCGTAAGTTGTAAGTAAATTACATTGCTCATCTCCAAAAGTTTTCTACCCTGAGTCATCTATAATTATAAATGTAAAAACAAAAAGTACATCTTTCACCACATATTATGTACTCCAGTGAAGGAAGAAAAGACACATCTGCAAGTCCTAATGAAGGTAATAATAAAGTGTACTCTAGCCTACTAATGTAGTAACCCAAGAAATTCTATTTTAATAATATTACATCATTAGTGGTGCACAAGAGTATTTTGTAGTAAAAGTTTCAGTGACATATTCTTTCAAATGCTTGGAAAGCTTCCTTACCTCGGTGTCCAAACTGGCAGTGAAGGTAGATGCTTAGAAAATATAGTAGAACAGAGATGAGAAAGAGCTCAATTGCCTCTGATGGCAACAAAAGGATTCTCTCTTCAGATGAAGGTAGACTGTATGATGCTTAGTAGGAAAACATGGGTATTGTATGAAAGTTAGAAAAATAATGAGGCATGTGTTACAGCATATAAGCTTAAAGTATGTTACAGCATATATAAGCTTAAAGTAAAACTGAGTATAAGAGAGGACATGCACTGCTACAGACATGTAATACATATGTGATCCCAAAAGAAGGAATCTATGGAAGAGAAAGATGGAAAAATACATGGGCAGAAATAATGTGAACTGATCTCAGGATGCTGAACCACGCAAAAGTAACTGCAATATGAGATACTATCCGTATATATATAAGGCAAGATGTGTGTGTGTGTGTGTGTGTGTGTGTGTACGTGAATGTAGTCTATGTACGTCCACAAATTAGCACGCATGTCACTCCAATTTTAGGAGGAGATTCGTCATGACCCTATCTGCATTTTCGTCAACTTTTTCTCTCAGAGGCACCCGCGTATAGCTGTAAAAATCGATTTTCAACCATAACTTTTACCAATTTTGAAGTTTGTTGACATGGCAGAGTCAAACTGCGCATACGCGCGTGAAGGAGAGAGAGAGAGAAAAAATAGTGTGTTTGTAACAGGGGAGAAACAGAGTGTTTGCTAGCGTCTAACAAAAAAAGTAAAGAAAAAGTGGGAGAGGGAGACAAAAAGCGTCTAAGTAATGAAAATTTTTGTAAGCAAGACAGAGTTTGTTTGCTAGCGTCTAACAAAAAAAAAAGTAACAAAAAAGTGGGAGAGGGAGACAGAAAGCATCTAACAAAAGAAAAAGTGGGAGAGGGCAGTTTTTGAAAGACACTATATTTTATAATGAGATTATATATACTTTCTCACACAACAATTAAAATATATTTATTTTAAATCATTTATTTATTTTAAATTGTTCATCTTTCTCCCCCCTCTCACTCTCACACACACGCACATATACTACTTTGGGAGCGAAAGAGTTTTGTTTATATTTCACAACAACTATGAAACAAAGAGGTATGTAACAATTTGTCAGTGAATTACACAATATAAATGGGTAAAATTTCCGAGGCTTCCACCACCCCCAACTCGTTTTTCGGACCACAAAAAGGGTTTGGTAATTTTTCAGATTAACACCCACATGATTTCCACTAGGGTGTTACGGTTAGGGTTTTAGGGTTAGGGTTTTACGGTTAGGATTAGGGTTAGGGTTAAGGTTAGTGTTAGGGTTAGTGTTAGGGTTAGGATTAGGATTAGGGTTGGTGTTAGGGTTACGGTTTTAGGGTCAGGGTTAGAGTTAACCTAGAAGAGACAGGCCCCTTATTTTTTGGTTAAGGCTGTTGGTAAGTTTTCCTAAGTTACTCCAATCCAGACCCCCAATGCAAACCTTCAGATCAACCTTCTCCTATGCAGATCTCTAATGCAACTTTAAAAAAAACAGTCAATGAGTGAAGAAAATAACCAATAAACTGATTCCTTATGGGATTTCCCAATCAAATTGCCAGCAAACCATTTTCAGCCAAACCAATTTCAACGGATTTTGCTCAAATCTGATGTCAATGTTACTTATTTTGGTTTGAAATAAAGCACTTGATCACTTAATAATCTTAGCGTAATCCTGGGCAGCGCCGGGCTATACTGCTAGTAATAGATAAGACCTGTTCAATCCATGCGATCATGTGAAAATGGACATGAAAATGATGGTGCCTCTCTAAAGCTTTCCTCCACTTTGTTTTTGTCACACATACATGCCTGCGGAGAGAGAGGGGGAGGGGGAGAGGGATAGAGAGAGAGCCTGATGACAGCTAGTAAGCCAAAACTTTGACGTTAGCATCAACCTTTTCTATGTAAAGGTTAATAACTAATTACCCTACTAAAACTACTGAGTGATCATTCAATTTAATTTTGTTTCTTTTTATATAAATCAAGAATTTATATATCTTTCAAATAAAGGCTCAAGTCACATATATAACATCATCAAAAAAGTAAATAAATAAATGGATGAAAGAAGCTTAAAATTTTACTGAAATTCATCTTCCAAACTCAAAGACTTTTAACATTTTATTTTTTACTGAAACAAAAATTGAAAATTACAGAAAAAAGAGAACTATTAAATTTTGAAGTTACCAGGAAGTAGTTTGAGAAGAGATTCCTGAATCTGTGTTTGTTTATTGATGACAAACTCTTTTTCAGTTGAATTTAGTCTCTGATTCTTGACTTCTAGAATCTGTGAGTGATATTTCAATTCTGAAATGGAAAGCAGATCAAAATTAGAGAATGAAACTGTAGGCAACCTTATTTGAATCCAGTGCTGTCATGTTTTAATGAGAGTCATCTATAGTTATCTTCCCTGTCACATCGTCCTAATGCTTTGCCTCATTTATATCTAGATTTTGCCCACTCACCGCCATTGCTCAACGTTATGCGAGTTTGTCTTATCATAGGTCCTCATATATAAATTTGGAGTGAGAATACGAGTCACAAAAGATTTTGTCGGACTGCACCTGTTTGTTTTTGTCAATTTAGACTTCAGTCAGAATGAGCCATTCACCGTTATCAGTGCAGCTCTGATTTTTCCAGTTGGACTCGTACTTCACGGCGAGTGACATTTTGTCTGAGCAGCAGCAACTGCATATTCAACTGAGTTCCATCCCTCCCTCACTGGTGAAGAGTCTCAAGATTATCATCATTGACACCCCTAAAGATGCCACATATTCATCCGTCAAGAGTGAGATTATTTACAGGATGGCCATATCCAAGAGCAAGCTTTTCAACACGTTAATTTAGGATGAATATTTGGATGACAGGATGTCAACTCAACTGCTGCACAGAATGAGAGAGCTCACCGAGGATTCTTCCAAAGACAGCTCCTTGCTGAAACAGCTTTTCTTCTCTCGTTTGCCTTCGCACGTGCAGGAGATTCTCGTCCCAAGCATGGACATCACTCCCATCGACCAGTTGGCCTTGTCTGCCGATAGGATTTTGGAGTACACTGGAAATGGAACCGTGGACAACAAATTGCCTGCTGTTTCTCCTTCTCCCTCAACAGTCATAGCTTCATTTCAGCAGCCTGATTCCACTCAAGCGGACGCTCTGCAGGCCATTAGGGAACTCACTGAGCAGATGAAGAACCTATGTGCCACTCAGAATTCGCCTCCCCCATGCGATGTGCCTTACCCCCTGCCTCCTCGTCAGACTTATGCTGGTATCATCATCGTTTTGGCTGGAATGCTAGGAAGTGCATTTGACCGTGCTCATATTTGAGTCAGGGAAACGCCACTATGGGATGCTAAGCATGGTGGCTGCTCCCAGTACACATCCCCAGAGCCGTGCATTTTTCATAAAAGATTGTTCATCATGCGAATTTTTCCTGGTAGATTCTGGTGCAGCTTGTAGTATTTGGCTGCTCAAATTCATCAAGGACAAGCCTCCTCTATCGGATGTTACTCTGCAAGCTGTCAACCACTCACCCATTTCAACATATGGTCAGGTCTCTCTTTCCCTGGGTTTGGCCCTTCAACAGGACTTCAAGTGGATTTTTATCATTGCCGATCTGCCCTATCCAATACGAGGTGCAGATTTCCTCCATCGTTTTTCCCTCACGGTTGATGTTCGTATGCAGAGACTTGTAGATAGCACCACTGACCTCCATATTCCTGGACAAATATCAAATACTCCTGCAGCCAGCCCAGTTTTCTTCAAAGCTGCAGCTGGTAATCAGTACCAGGCTATTTTGAACTCTTTTCCGGAACTGACCAAGCTAAACTTCCAAGTGAATAACCCTGCCTACTCGACAAGGCATTTTATTACTACAACCAGGCCTCCTGTTTATTCTCGACCGCATTGCCTACCTCCAGAGAAGCTTAAGGCAGCCAAGGTGGAGTTCGACCACATGCTCCAGCTAGGAATTAACCGCCCCTCCACCATCCAATGGGTCTCGCCGTTGCACATGGTCCCTAAAGGATCGGGCAATTGGCGTCCTACAAGCGATTTCCGATGCCTGAATGCTATTACTGTTCTGGATCGTTATCCAATCCCTCATGTCCAGGACTTTGCTTCATCCTTACAGGGGTGTACAGTGTTCTCTAAGCTCAATCTGGTTAGGGCCTACCATCAGATTCCTGTGCATCCAGAAGACATCCTTAAAACTGCTGTGACAACACTGTTTGGCACTTCTGAATTTCTGAGAATGCCATTTGGGCTTCATAATGCTACCAGTACATTCCAGCGCTTTATAGATGAGGTCATTCATGGGCTGAACTTCGTCTATGCTTATATTGATGATCTGTTGATTGCCAGTTCTAGTGCTGAAGAGCATGTACAACATTTAAAGCTGCTCTTCCAGGGCCTGACCCAATTCAGAGTTAAAATAAATCCAGTTAAATGTGTTTTTGGATCCTCTTCACGCGTTTTCCTTGGCCACCTCATCAATAAAGTGGGTATTAGGCCTCTTCCTAAAAAAGTCCGGGCTATTCAAGAACTTCCTCCCACCTCGCTCCGGCAGCTTCGTCATTTCCTGGGATTATTGAACTTTTATAGGCATTTTATCCCTCACTCTGCGGAGCACCTTGCTCCTCTTACTGAGCATTAAAAGGATCATAAGAGAGTCATCTATAGTTATCTTCCCTGTCACATCGTTAGCAACTAGATGGCACTTGTTACATAGCTATAAAAGACGCGTACACACAGGTAACATCCTTTTTCTCCCACACACTGCCTGCAGCTAGCTACGGTTTTCTCCATCTCTGTTCCTGCTACAAGACAACTTCTCATTGACTGAATTTTCTTAAAACCTCTTCACCAGTCATGGAATGCGGCAAGACGAAAACATATCCTTATTCAAATTCCATTCTGTTCTATTGAATGTTAATGTACAAGCTGAGTAAACACTCTCATCCCGGATCAGAATAAATCCCTCATGTACATGAAGTCTTCACAAATCTCACACGAATTGTTGTTCCTCACTGGATTGATTCTAACAGCTATGGAAGGATGACCAAACATTATATTAAATTAGTGGGATTTTAGCCCGCTAAAAAATCACATTTTGTTTGTTTGTTTGTTTGTTTGTGTGTGTGTGTGTGTGTGCATAATTTTTGTTCCCTGTCTCACAGAACAATGTGAGGTCTGTTGTGGTTGCACTGGATTCCTGTTTTTATTGGAGTATTCCACCAGTATTTCTTGTTCTTAAAGACGTGAATACTTGCTGGTTTTGACATGCCTTTGAGGTCTCCATCAGAGCAATCCTTCATGCATGATAGCATAGTAAGTAATTTTTGCAACTATATCATGTGCCAGGAAGTATCTCATAGATATTTTGGGGCAGACATACATATGTATGTACATTTATATGTATGATGGGTGAGCACCTATAGCAACTTTGATGCATAAACATCCATTTGTTTGATCAACTAGACAATCTACTCAGTGAATTAGAATGCAAAGTAACTAAGCACTAATATCCCATTTTCCTTTATTCAAAAATTCTTATCGCTCCTTAAAATTATGGCTTTTAAGTGTTGATTTCTCAGCCCAAGAATTACAGCATGATGTGCTGCTTGACTGGTCCCCCCTCTCTCTCTCTCTCTTTATATATATATATATGATGATGATGATGATGATCTTTTCTCCCGCCATGCCTCTGTCTACCCCTCCATCCTCTCTCTCTCTTTCGTAGTTTTTCCTTAAGGTCTTCAGGTTCTGGCTATATATAAATGAGAAACCCATTCTAAATTATCTCGCTGACATACTACGACGAAATCTCCAAGATGCAGATAAGATAGAGATTTTTTATTTATTTACGGCCTCAAACATCTCATAATACCTCCGCGCTTTAGTTTGCCCTCTATTATTTATCTTGTTTCTCTCCATGAAATTCAATTGAATTCAGTTGTTGTCTTAAATTCATGCTTATTCATTTTCTAAGCTTCCTAAATTCATGCTACGTTATATTCTAATCACCCAGAATTCATTGCTCTTTTAAAAATTACGATTTATGCATTGTTGTCTCTCAAATATTTAAAATCTACAATTAAGAGCCCTATCTACTCGCTGGCGGTACCTACCCACCCCTACCCATTTTCCTTTATTCAAAAATTCTTATCGCTCCTTAAAATTATGGCTTTTAAGTGTTGATTTCTCAGCCCAAGAATTACAGCGTGATGTGCTGCTTGACTGGTCCCCCCTCTCTCTCTCTCTCTCTTTATATATATATATATGATGATGATGATGATGATCTTTTCTCCCGCCATGCCTCTGTCTACCCCTCCATCCTCTCTCTCTCTTTCGTAGTTTTTCCTTAAGGTCTTCAGGTTCTGGCTATATATAAATGAGAAACCCATTCTAAATTATCTCGCTGACATACTACGACGAAATCTCCAAGATGCAGATAAGATAGAGATTTTTTATTTATTTACGGCCTCAAACATCTCATAATACCTCCGCGCTTTAGTTTGCCCTCTATTATTTATTTTGTTTCTCTCCATGAAATTCAATTGAATTCAGTTGTTGTCTTAAATTCATGCTTATTCATTTTCTAAGCTTCCTAAATTCATGCTACGTTATATTCTAATCACCCAGAATTCATTGCTCGTTTAAAAATTACGATTTATGCATTGTTGTCTCTCAAATATTTAAAATCTACAATTAAGAGCCCTATCTACTCGCTGGTGGTACCTACCCACCCCTACCCATTTTCCTTTATTCAAAAATTCTTATCGCTCCTTAAAATTATGGCTTTTAAGTGTTGATTTCTCAGCCCAAGAATTACAGCATGATGTGCTGCTTGACTGGTCCCCCCTCTCTCTCTCTCTCTTTATATATATATATATGATGATGATGATGATGATCTTTTCTCCCGCCATGCCTCTGTCTACCCCTCCATCCTCTCTCTCTCTTTCGTAGTTTTTCCTTAAGGTCTTCAGGTTCTGGCTATATATAAATGAGAAACCCATTCTAAATTATCTCGCTGACATACTACGACGAAATCTCCAAGATGCAGATAAGATAGAGATTTTTTATTTATTTACGGCCTCAAACATCTCATAATACCTCCGCGCTTTAGTTTGCCCTCTATTATTTATCTTGTTTCTCTCCATGAAATTCAATTGAATTCAGTTGTTGTCTTAAATTCATGCTTATTCATTTTCTAAGCTTCCTAAATTCATGCTACGTTATATTCTAATCACCCAGAATTCATTGCTCTTTTAAAAATTACGATTTATGCATTGTTGTCTCTCAAATATTTAAAATCTACAATTAAGAGCCCTATCTACTCGCTGGCGGTACCTACCCACCCCTACCCATTTTCCTTTATTCAAAAATTCTTATCGCTCCTTAAAATTATGGCTTTTAAGTGTTGATTTCTCAGCCCAAGAATTACAGCGTGATGTGCTGCTTGACTGGTCCCCCCTCTCTCTCTCTCTCTCTTTATATATATATATATGATGATGATGATGATGATCTTTTCTCCCGCCATGCCTCTGTCTACCCCTCCATCCTCTCTCTCTCTTTCGTAGTTTTTCCTTAAGGTCTTCAGGTTCTGGCTATATATAAATGAGAAACCCATTCTAAATTATCTCGCTGACATACTACGACGAAATCTCCAAGATGCAGATAAGATAGAGATTTTTTATTTATTTACGGCCTCAAACATCTCATAATACCTCCGCGCTTTAGTTTGCCCTCTATTATTTATTTTGTTTCTCTCCATGAAATTCAATTGAATTCAGTTGTTGTCTTAAATTCATGCTTATTCATTTTCTAAGCTTCCTAAATTCATGCTACGTTATATTCTAATCACCCAGAATTCATTGCTCGTTTAAAAATTACGATTTATGCATTGTTGTCTCTCAAATATTTAAAATCTACAATTAAGAGCCCTATCTACTCGCTGGTGGTACCTACCCACCCCTACCCATTTTCCTTTATTCAAAAATTCTTATCGCTCCTTAAAATTATGGCTTTTAAGTGTTGATTTCTCAGCCCAAGAATTACAGCGTGATGTGCTGCTTGACTGGTCCCCCCTCTCTCTCTCTCTCTCTTTATATATATATATATGATGATGATGATGATGATCTTTTCTCTGTCATCCCACCCCCTCGACCGGAAGTTCATTCCTCTGTCATCCTGTCAACCTCGGCTGTCTCCCGGAACCCATCTAGTGGCCTTGGCCATCCTCTCCCCTACCTTTGGGTAGTGCATTAAGTTTGAGAAATGTTTGCAGGTTGTAGGTACTGTTTTGCTTATGAATTCTTCCAATTGCAAGTTTTCTTTTCAGGTACACGACACTGCTTTTCCCCTTCCCAGGCTACAGGCCCACACCCCCAACACCCATACTGTTAGGATTGGCACTCTCAACGTCGGCACGCTGAAAGGTAGATCTGGTGAAATTGTTGAGATGCTTGAACGGAGACGCGTAGATATGTGCTGCATCCAGGAAGTAAGATGGAGAGGAGGTTCTGCGAGGTTCCTCACAGGCAAAGAACACAGGTACAAGATTTTCTGGGCAGGGAACACTGACGGGGTCGGGGGCGTAGGAATACTTCTAGCGGAGAAATGGGTAGATAAGGTAATCGAGGTCGTTAGAGTAAGTGACAGAGTACTTAAGATCAGACTAGTGCTTCATCATAGATTAGCTACTGTCATCTCAGCCTATGCACCTCAACCGGGGCTACCAGATGGTCTGAAAGACCAATTCTATGACACCCTCTTGCAAACTACCTCGTCGACGAGTGACAGGGACCTTCTCTTTGTGGCTGGAGACTTCAACGGTCATGTCGGATGTCGTGCTGGGGGCTTCCATGGCATACATGGAGGCTATGGCTTCGGTTCCCGCAACGAGGAGGGAACCAGACTGCTGGAGTTCTGTGATGCAACCAATCTTATGGTCTGCAATACCAACTTCAGGAAACCTGCCAGTCACTTAGTCACCTACCGCTCCGGCAGACACTCTAGCCAAATCGACTACATCCTCGCCAGAAATAGGGAAAGAGGGCGGCTTATAAATGCCAAAACCTACCCTGGCGAAGAATGTACCCCACAACATAGATTAGTAGTTAGCGACTTTGGGATCAAGGCAAAATGGGTGCCCAGAATTAGACAGGCTTGGAGAAGAAGGGTGTGGAAGCTTAAAGACCCTGCAAACGGACAGAGACTTAGAGACAAGTTACTTGAAGTATTTAACGAAATAGAAGGGGATATAGCATCATACAACGTGGAAGACAATTGGAGATTTCTGCGGGACAACCTGTTGAAAGCCACCGACCAGATTTGTGGGTGGTGTAAGGTCCCCTCCCGACCCAGAGTAACGTGGTGGTGGAACAAGGAGGTAGACAGGGCTATTAGACAAAAGAAACAGGCTTGGAAGGACTGGAAGAACGGTGGTAGCAGGGAATTGTACCAATGTGCCAGAAGGGAGGCTAGGCGACAGGTTTATATAGCCAGAGGGGAAGCAGATAAGGAAAGATTTGCCAATGTTCTGCGCCGTGAGGACCAAAGACTCGAGGTATTTCGTGTTGCAAGACAGTGTAGGAGAGAGAATAGTGATGTTGTAGGAGAGAAATGTGTTCGCATGGATGATGGTACGCTTGCATTAAATGAGGATGCAAAGAAAGAGGTCTGGAGATGCCACTACGATAGATTGCTTAATAAAGAGAATGAATGGGAGAAAGAGAGCCTGCCGTATGTCGACCCAATAGAGGGACCAGCTATCCGAGTTGATAGTACCAGGGTAGATAAAGCAATTAAGAGTATGAAGACCGGGAAAGCCCCCGGCCCATCAGGAATCACTGCAGAGATGCTCAAAATATCTGGCAGTGTTGGCTATAGCCTAGTCACCCGTATTACGAACCAGGTGATACACGAAGGAGTCATACCCAATGACTGGTGTAGCAGCATCTTAGTCAACTGCTACAAAGGTAAAGGGGACGCTTTAGATACAAATAATTACAGAGGTATCAAGCTGTTAGATCAGGTTATGAAAGTTACAGAGAGGGTCATAGCCCAACTAATTAGGGAGCGAATCAATTTAGATGAGATGCAGTTTGGGTTCGTGCCAGGTAAAAGCACTACTGATGCCTTATTTCTAGTGAGACAGTTGCAGGAGAAATACCTAGCTAAGGATAAACCTCTGTACCTGGCTTTCGTTGACATGGAGAAAGCCTTTGACAGGGTCCCCCGATCCCTTATCTGGTGGTCAATGAGGAAACTTGGGATAGAAGAATGGTTAGTGAGAGCTGTGCGAGCCATGTACAGAGATGCTGCCAGTAAGGTGAGGGTTGGAAATGAGTACAGCAATGAATTCCGGGTAGAGGTAGGGGTCCACCAAGGTTCCGTCCTCAGCCCCCTATTATTTACCATAGTCCTCCAGGCAATCACAGAGGAGTTCAAGACAGGTTGCCCCTGGGAGCTCCTCTATGCTGATGACCTTGCCCTAATTGCGGAGTCACTATCAGAACTAGAGGAGAAGTTTCAGGTGTGGAAGCAAGGTCTAGAATTGAAGGGCCTTAGAGTCAACCTAGCTAAAACCAAAATCCTAATAAGTAGGAAGGTAGATAAAACACAAACCCCCTCAGGTAGATGGCCCTGCTCAGTATGTAGAAAAGGAGTAGGTAGTAACTCTATAAGATGTACCCGGTGCAAGCTATGGACACATAAGAGGTGCAGCAACATCAAAGGCAGGTTAACTAGCAAGTTAGTTTTTGTTTGTGGCAGATGTTCAGGTGCAATAAAGACTGCAAACAAACAGGAAACAACTTCTATCTCATTCCAGGGTGAAAAACTAGAGGTAGTCGATAGCTTCCGCTATCTGGGCGACCAAGTTAGTAGTGGGGGTGGGTGCGCTGAAAGTGTAGCTGCTAGAATAAGAATAGCCTGGGCAAAGTTTAGAGAGCTCTTACCCCTGCTGGCGACAAAGGGACTCTCACTCAGAGTAAAAGGCAGACTGTATGACGCATGCGTACGAACAACCATGCTACATGGCAGTGAAACATGGGCTGTAACTGCTGAGGACATACGTAAGCTCGCAAGGAATGAAGCCAGTATGCTCCGTTGGATGTGTAATGTCAATGTGAATACCCATCAGAGTTTAAGTATCTTGAGAGAAAAGCTGAACATTAGAAGCATCAGTTGTGGCGTGCAAGAGAGACGATTGCGCTGGTATGGACATGTGGTGAGAATGGAGGAGGATAGCTGCGTGAAAAAGTGCCACACCCTAACAGTTGAGGGAACCCATGGAAGAGGTAGGCCCAGGAAGACCTGGGCTGAGGTGGTGAGGCAAGACCTTCGTACATTGGGCCTCACCGAGGCGATGACTACGGACCGAGACCTTTGGAAATGTGCTGTGCGTGAGAAGACCCGGCAAGCCAAGTAAGATCGTTGCCAGTGCCCCTGGACTGGTTCTTGTGCGGGTGGCACATGAGATGCACCATTTTGAGCGTGGCCGTTGCCAGTACCGCCTGACTGGCTCCTGTAGGATTTTCGAGCGAGATCGTTGCCAGTGCCCCTGGACTGGCTTGTGCGGGTGGCACATAAAAGACACCATTTCGAGCGTGGCCGTTTTCGTGCGGGTGACACGTAAAAGCACCCACTACACTCTCTGAGTGGTTGGCGTTAGGAAGGGCATCCAGCTGTAGAAACTCTGCCAAATCAGACTGGAGCCTGGTGTTGCCATCCGGTTTCACCAGTCCTCAGTCAAATCGTCCAACCCATGCTAGCATGGAAAGCGGACGTTAAACGATGATGATGATTACTATAATACTAAGGCAGAAACAGTGTCATACTAGTGTGATGTACTGAACTGAATTTAAACTAAACTCAAAGTCCATCTAATATGCTTCTATGCAATTTCTGATAACTTAAATCCACTCACAAGACTTGGGTTGATCCATGGCTTTAGTAAATGCACTTGCCCAACTCATTCAACTCTTTATGAATCCTTTACACTGTCTTCAGATTGATACTCAAACACTATGACATGTTTGTATTTGAGCTCCTGGCACAAGCAGTACAGCATGTTGTTTCCAAATTTCTGGCAGAGTGAATTGCGTCATGATGCTGTTTGTCTCACAGACAATGCCCAACTCACCCTACTATACTATGTAGTCAACAAAATCAAAAACAAAGGCTGCGCATGTGTGAAATTAAAAGTATAAAATGGCAACAATTTAGCCATTGCACCCTCTGTATATATATATATATATATATATATATATATATATATATATATATATATACACATAAACCCAGGTCTGTGTGTATCACATAAGGCTAGAGATAGGAGCGAGCAATGATCTCCCTCCCAAATACTAATTGGACACTGTATGTTGTTGGCCAGCCGGAGTAGATGTATTCCTGGGGCTAAAAGAAACAGTAACACCATCCTCTATAGGACTGCCACATTTAATTGGCAAATATATTTTATGATACCATACTGTTCCTGTTTATCTCTCACTCAGAGAATTAGTATGACTTTTATTATTTAATATAACTTTCTATTTATGAGATCAGCGGCAGTGTGTCACTAGAAAAAGGATATAATATTTTGTGAGTGGAATGAATTCTTCATCACTAGCCAGTGATAAGCACACACTGAAGACAGGTAACTACCCAGAAATCCGGGTCTGTGTGTATCATGTTAGGCTAGAGATGGGAGCAATGACCTCGCTCGCATATACTAATCGGACACAGACTGTGTGCCATTGGCTAGCTGGAGGAGATGTCTTCCTGGGGCTAAAAACAACAGTAACACCGTCCTCTATAGGACCACCACATTTAGTTGGCAAATATATTTTATATATATAAAACCTTGTGGGTAAATTTCCGAAATATTTTTTTATTTTCATGCTGACCACCTGATAAAATCATGAATGATTTCATCTTTTATTATAATTCTATATCCCTTATTTTTTTATTCTCCTACTAAATGTGTTGAGTGCCTTTTTCTTTAGTTTTTCATTCATGTGTGTGTGTGCATATATATATATATATATATATATATATACTTCATTTTTGTATCTAGCTTGCAAGATTCTTTATGTGAATCTGTGTGTTGAAACAAATTTTGTTGTGTCTGGAGAGAGTCAGACTGCTTTAATATCTAACACTCACCAGTTCAATTTTCACTCATTATTTACATTTTTTATTTTCCATATATGTATGTATGTATGTATGTATGTATGCATGCATGCATATATGCGTGTATGCATGTATGTTCATATGCATGTGCGTACAGATGTATCGTCATCATCATCATCATCATCATCATTTAACGTCCACTGTCCATGCTGGCATGGGTTGGATGGTTTGACCAGGGCTGGCAAGCTGGAAGGCTGCACCAGACTCCAGTCTGATTTGGCATGGTTTTCTACAGCTGGATGCCCTTCCTAATGCCTGTATTCTACATATTCATGTGTTTGTGTATGCATGCAGCACACACACACACACACATACATGCATGCATGTACCACTATTGGAAGACTACAGATTAAGCTGAAAAATTTAGAGGTGCTGACATTAAAAAAAAAAGAAAACAGACTGACAAATTTATCTAGCCTGTATGTGAATACCTTCATAAAATAATTTTTCAATTTCAGTGGCTGGTTCTTTCTTCTGGATCCCAATTGCTACTGTGTCACCAATATTGAGTGTACTGTGGTAATAGGACTCAGGCTATAAACAAAAGTAAAGAATAAATATATCAGCATACATTGTTGTGATACATCCTATGAAATATAGAAAATTGAAATCAAGCAAGCTTTAGCCCTTGTGCTTAATGTGTTGTTTCCATCCATGTTGTGCTATCTGTATAAAATAAGATGATATATGTCTATACTACCTGAAAATATATTGTGATGAAGTAGTTGATTAATGGGTAAGATTAGCACAGTAAGAAATACAGTATGTCAGCCTAAAAGTCAAAGAATCCATGATTCATTTACCTATTACTTGTTTCAGTCATTAAACTGTGGCCATGCTGGGGTACCACCTTGAAGAATTTTTAATGGAACAAATCGTCCACCAGTACTTATTTTCTATGCCTGTTACTTATTCTAATGGGTCTCTTTTTGCTGAACCACTAAGTTATGGGGACATAAACAAACGAACACTGG